>NC_087071.1:14544215-14719215 GCF_963678635.1 Symsagittifera roscoffensis
TTTGGGATCACAAAAATTGAGGCGAGAATTATGTCCAAAATCACCGTAGGTGGTCACGAAGTCATGACGAACCTGAGCGAACCAATTGACTGAACACTGATGCGAATAGATGTAAATGATGTGTATTTGTGCTCTACTAACCCTCAAAATCCATCGAAAGCCATCGGAACGCTACTCACAAGAAGCGGTGGGTAGCCGAAAAGAGTAGTCAGCAGCTATACCGAAGTATATGATCCACACTAGGACAAGCTAAATATAGATGGAATCAACATTTATACAACTACAATATCAACTTGTGACAATGACCTGGGGGGCCAGATCATCGTGGGCCGAAAGGCGCTCAAAGTAAGATCAATGGGGCATTGGACCATTTTTGAGGAGTATGTCATGCAATTGGGCACGTAAGGGCGTCGTAACTGTCTTTGGACCCGATATAACCGGAAGGAAGACGCCTTTTAGGGGGTTACTAGATACGGGAGCCACCAAATGAAACACGGACACTGATGTGATTCGATGAAGATGATCTGATAGACTTCAGAAGCTGGCTCTCAGCAAAAAACAGAGGGGCAATAAGGGTGCTTGTCAGACCACCGATCATAGCATTAAATTTGGGGGAATGCAATGTATAAATGAATTCGAGAACCTAGATGAATTAGATCTGTTCATTTGGGGCAGATATTTTATCAGGAAAACTTATGTAACGACCGATCCTATCAATGCCATGTTCAGGGTTCGAAACTGGGAAAGGAAGAATATAACAAAATAGGTAAGTTTGATGATGAAACATGATTGTACAGCTCCAGTTTTTTTGAGTAGAAGGATGAGGTTGAATATCAACAGGGCTGCAATTGTAAATTTGAGAATTAAGACCTGAAAAGTTTTGTGTAGTACCAAACCCAACTAGTCAAGGTGCTGCGATTTTAAGAAGATCATTCTCAATCACCACGAGTGACCTCTGTGTCATCGTCTTGTACAATACCCATTATACAACAATCGCAATTCAGAGAGGGAGGAAATTGGTATATGCATAGCCGACGGAACCTAGACTTGAATTACTGAAAATGTTTTTAAAATGAAGTTATTGATTGTGCAAATCACAAAGACAATTCGTATCATGAGAAGGTTGAAGCGAAAAAAATTGGCGGGAATTAATAATTAACAAATTCAGCGACATGTGACAGAGTAAGATTAGCACTTGAGGAGTTTAACTGGGACAAAACTGTTTTTTACCGGATATTGATCATTTAAGGTGAAAACTTTTGACAAACAGCTCGAAGCTACCAAGGATGAGTTGGACAGGATTCAGAATGTTTTCTCTAGACGTAAGGGGGATATCGATTGTTGTAGTTTTGTTGAAATTTATCTGAAATATACTCAATTGAGTCGGAGTTGTCGCACAAGGGGAAGCGAGGCACATGACCCTCCTAAATCGGATGCGTGTAGAAACAAAACTAGAGTATGCCATGATAGAGCCATCTGAATGGGGAGTAAGGATGCTCAAAAAGAATGGACGAAAATCTCTCAAACAGGGGGGAGGCAGAGTTTTTTTCAGTTTTTTCGAGCTGAGGTCCGCTGATTTTTGTCAGATACCTTTTAGGAAACAAGTTTGAAAGAAAACATGATTTGCTTGCGATAGAAAAGGTGGTTGCCTTTAGATCTATGCCATTTGACAGCCATATTCCAGAGATTGATGTAACAAGAACTACCGAGAGTAACAAGGAAAAATAGGAATTTGGTAAGCTGGTACACGGACGACGTGGTAATGGCAACGCCAACACTTGAGGATCACATAGAGTGCGTAGAAAATACTCAATTTAATTACTCGGGAGAATGGTGGAAAACATGGCATCAGACCAGATCCAGATGCAGTGGAGGCAGTCTTGATTTGGAAATCAACGAAGATAGAGCAGCATGTGATGAGCAGAGTACACCCGGGCAGGCATGGAACAACTCAAAGGAGGAGTCTCTTCAGAGAAAAAAGAGAGTTGTGTGAGGCTCCGGTATTGAGCATGTCAGCAGATAATGACAAGTCCATCCTAGACACATGTGCCTCAGTGATCGGAATTTCTGAGTTACTTTGTCAAGAGCAAGATTGGAATGGCAAAACCGTTTTGAGAATAAAAGCCCACTGTAGCATAGTCACAAGCGACACGGAGATGAAGTACGAGGCGCCCAAGATGGAGATGTTTGCTGTACTTTCGTTTAAAGAGGAAAACAAAGCAAACCTTGGCAGCGAGTATTTCAAGTAACGGGTGGATAACTGAACCTTGTGTTGGCTTAAAACAAACTCAATTGGTCAAAATTACAGCAGTGTCTAGATCGTTACCGTATGATAATTGAGCCCACGATCAGAGACAAGCAACAGACAAGCAACTCAGAGAGCTGGAGCAACAACGTGGTAGTCGAAAATAGTCAGAAAAGCTTTGAAGGCAAAAAATCCTCATTCAGAGGAAGTCGAAAAAGAGATAGCAGTAGTGGCACATGACCTGATAGGATTGTTGCAGAAAAATTAGTGTAACAAGCCTTGGACCACGATCATGACGAACGATGAGCCAGAAATCACGATGATGAGAAAAACGAAAGTGGGTCTGCACGGAGATGAACAGTTTGAGACCATGAACTTTAAAGTAGTGAAGTAGTTTCAACTTAGCCGAGAGAACTCCTGAGGAGCTACTCATGCATACGACACTGAGAAAGAAAAAAGTGTCATTCAAGGAGGAGACTGAAAAGATCTGAGTGTTTCAATAGCCGAGTGAGGGGACGATGCAGGTAGAAAAAAGTGAATGAGAAAAATTGTCCAGGGAGAAAGGAAGCCCCTATTTTGGATGTACAATTTAGAAACTAATGATGCAGGTGAAGGAGAAGAACTCGAGATGATATCGGTATCAAGAAGACCCTTCAAACCGTTATCTTGCAATTCGAATAAAAGAACGAATCTAGAGCCCGAGAGTAGCGGAAACTTTTGAGTAAGATAGTGTTTGTCAAGTTCCAAGATGACATCCACAATCAGGGGAAAATTAGGTCAAATTATAAAACTGAAAGATAATAAGGGCGAGGTACAAGTTGTCGGGCCCTAATAGAGCCCAGGAAAATGACCAAATGAGGAGCAATCTCTCAAAACATGGGAGTAAGAGAAAGGGGACTTAGAAGAACAAATCTACAAGATCTTGAGCCAGCTCTACGAGGATTAGAACGAGCTAGTGTATCACACATCGGAGGTTGTGGTGGCCTGTAGGATGAAGAAAGAAGAGAAAACACTACACAAACACATTATAATCGTACTACCGTAACTGCACTAAGACAATGTTGTTCTGTTTGTCGCATGACCAAATTTGGCCATCAGGAAACAGGCAAAGATTGCATCAAGTACGAGGTGCAACAAGTGCAACCAAGATTACTTCATCAGTTCAATTGGTCCGGCATGGAGATGGTTCAATGCATACTTGTCATGCCTAAAAGTAAAGAACCCAGAAAGGGAAGTTCCCAAATAATCCGAGGAAAGCTAGAAATTTAACGATGTTGTGCAGATAGATCACCAAAAATCTGCGTGACGGAAACGGTACAACCAAAACCTAGTAAACCTAGAATATTTCATGATACTGGCGAAAGCAGTATTGTGTCAGACAGCGTCAGCAAAGGAATTTTTTGATCACCCAACCTCGCATTTGATCTCAAGATACGGTTGTCCCATGACCTTCCAATCTGACAATGTGAAAACCTTCGTCGGGATCTGATAAAAAGGTCCCATATCGCTCAAGCACAATCGACGACTTACTATCTACAGACGAATTGACTGGAGGAAAAGCAAAATAGGACAATAGTAAACACGCGTGGAGTGTACTGGTAAATGACAGATTGGGACACGTACCTTCTGCAAGTAGTGAGCGCGAACAGCAGCACGCAACAATCGACAACGTCCCTTCATGATGCTGACGGGCGGAGAGAGGACTTTGCTTTTGATTTTTTTTCTACCCAGAATACGAAGGACAGAGGACTTCACGCCATGCTTACTTTACAGTAGTTGGATGATCTAGGTAGACGTAATACAGCTCAAGCACAGATAAGCAACCCAAAAATACGACGACAAGATAGTCCAAGCCAAGCCGTATATGGTGGGACAATTTTTATGGGTGTTTCAGAATTTCATCCGCAGAAGGGTGCGAGGGAAATATTGAAGAAATGGAGTGGATCTTTCATGACAACAGACAACAGAAGTACCCCAGCAAGGTCCATTCTATCGACTGAGCTCAAAACGAGCCGCGAGCTATGAAAAGCTAAAGCCTCATACCCTGTCACCGGAGGTTTGGTGCGGTCCAAAAACATGGAAGGGCTGGAGTACTTGAGAGTAGAGCTGGCATGCGTGTTGAACGAGAATGACAACATAGAGAAATCGAAAGACATTTCATTCATAGGTGAGAACAAGTTGGTAGAAGTCTACTCAGATGAAAGTTCTCGTGCTGAAGAGAATTGAAAGGAACCGGATCAGATTCAACTGCCGGACTCGTTGGAAACAGACAAGCTCTTGACGATAGAGACAAGAAAAAGTGGACGCAAGAATATCAGAAAGAGCTACAAAAGATGCGGAGACGACTTCTTGATCGACAAAATAAAAGGCGAAATTGAGGCAGAGATCGTGAGCGTAGTTGAATTAATCCCGGACCAAAAGTGGCAGATCCTCGATGATGATGAATCTTTCTGGCAAGATGATTAGAGTGTGCCAGGGCGAAGGATTTATTTGGAACAGCTCGAAACAGAAAAGATAGAACAAAATTTTGATATTTCTTTAGTGAAAATTCTGGAGTGGAAAAATTACCTGCCAGTAGGTGAACAAAAGGGTTAAACAAGGGGACGACGATAAAAATGTTGGTACGATAGTTGGGGTAGGGCTTACCCACACCTATAAATTAATGATAAGAAGCCCATGGAGACACGAGAAACCAGTTTCCTGGCGTTGGAACGAAAGAAGTATGGACAGCTTTTGGAAGGAGAATCAGACCAATTTTGAAATACAGAGCCAATGTTCGTGGAACATCCTAATCACATACAGCGGTCTCATTTTTTCTTGCAGGACCAGCGCGATCTGCAAAACAGCGGACATGAGCTTCAAGACCAGGCTAGAAGCGAAGTTCAAAAGAGAGTACCAAACTGTGGAGCTCTTTTTCAGACAGAAACCGGGATCCCACCTTCTGTATCGCAGTACCAGACAAACTAATTTGTTTTTTGGTGACTAAGTTCAGTGAGATGAATGTGGTGGACCCTGAACATGTGGTACTGGCTTTGATGCGACTAAGAGACTTCCTGGTGAGAAGAGAATTAAAAAATGTCTCGATAACAGTTTACAATCCGAGGAGAGGCCAATGGAATACCCGGGAGCTGTGTGATATCTTGCAGAAACTGAGATAAGTGTACACCTACACAAAAGAACGTTATCTGGACATTGCTTGAGTCATGAATTGATTCTAATTTCTAGAGTTGTGAATAGCGTCTTCCGTGGGTTCAAGAATCTTGATTTAAGGAATTGGTCACAATTTAATTTTTGATTTTAAGTGAAGACTTCTTGGTATCTAAACTGGAATTTATTTTGATCCAAATTGCACAGTGCTAAAATATATTAAGGTCTGCAAGATTTTACAAGTAATTAATTGTTTGAAACTGTACATATAAATATGATGCCTCGCTCATTGGAGCAAGCAGCCGAATAATTGACGAGACTAGCTTTTTATCAAAACGGTTTAATGTCTTTTTCGAAATATCTGAATGGGAATTTAAACAAGTGTAGGAAATGGACAAGTCTAAAAATCAGTTTGTTTTTAGATTGAACTTGATGAATCACCGAAAAGACTCGAACGTCAAACAAATCAGCAGGAGAAAGAGTATGGATCTGTACCTCGCTGTCACGAGGCATTGAATCAGATATTCTTGAGTGGTGTGGAATTTTTTGAGTGGTAATCTAGTTCGGTAATTTTATGGTTGCTATTCTAAATGGGTACTGCTTCGATGACTCGCTGTCAAGAGGCATTGAAGCAGAAAATCTTACAACTCTAGAATAGTCGCTTCAATGCCTCTTGACCGCGAGGCATTGAAGCAGTACCGAACCAGAATAGCAATCAAGATAATACCGAGCAAGGTTACCAATCAAAAAATTCCACAACAGGTTACCACTAAAGAATGTCTGATTCAATGCCTCGTGACAGTGAGAAAAGTATCCCTATTTTTTCTATTGTTGGTTTGGTTTGACGTGAAGTTTTTTGAGTGGTAATCCAGCTCAGTATTTTCTTGATTGCTCTTCTGTTTCGGTTCTTTCTTAAGCGCTCTGCAATCTTTAATTTTGGTCAATCGCTTTAAGAAGTCGATACCCTCGGCACTGAAGAAGTTCTTGCTTGGCGGAATATACAGGCCCCGGTTGGATCTGGATTATTCCCACAAAGACGAGACAATAGCGATGACGTTGAAATGCATCTTGCAGCTGGAGTCGCATGAGCAGACTGGGAGTCAGCAATGTAAGCAATGCTGATTGTGTTCTATAAGTCTGATGGAATCTCAAAACAAGAGTAAACGAGAGGGATGTCATAGAGTACCGATAGGGGCTTGAGAGGATTTGATTTGGTAAGAAACCCTGGCTTGAGAAGCACCACGAAGTATGGTGTTGAAGAGTTTACCCTCCCTACCAGGCCAATTCACAGAATGGGGTTTCCCATGAGCAGCAAACCAATATCGATGATTCGATCTGAATAAATAGAAGAAGAAGATGCAGACACCCGCAGAATAAGAAGATTGTTGTGAAAGACCCAAAGCAGACCTAACCACTCGGGGTAGGGAGCAAATCGTATGAACAGGGGCCTATTGATGGCTGAGCTGAAGCAGACCCTTGAGCTACAAGAGACAACGGCAAACCGTGACCAGTTAAAATCAGAACTTGAGCAGGTTAATTAGCTGCAGCAAGCGGCTGCCGCGCGGGACCGGTCAAAGTCTGAACTAGAACAAATGCAGAGATTTTGAAAGAAGTAAGGAGCGAAAATTGATGACACTGAGTGAACATCTGATGGCTCGATTGAGGCCGGGATCGAAGATGGAAGTAGACGAGACACCCAGAGTAACTGGTCGCTTTTATCTCGGTCGAGTGGCTCAAGAACAAATGAGCGAATATCTAGAGATTTGGACCGCTCCAGTTACCGCGCTACCCATGAGAGATCTGAAATTGAGACGAACCAAGCCGCTGGCTGTTGACGAGTAACCTTCGTATCCTCAAACCCAGTTTTACTGGTAGTAGCCAGGGTAGCGACTGAATTAACCGTCTCAAGGAGGTATAAGAGAGACTACGTTCAATAATTACCGAAAAACCCGCATCGAAAGGGGAGCCATCCACCTGTAGGAAGCAAATGGTGAGTAATCGGATCGTTTTGAACTACAAGAAGGTTGTCATGGGAGGTACCACCGATGCCACAAGAAAGACTGGGCGAGCGCCCAGTGGGGAATGAGGGTGTCCTCCAAAGAAGCTGTCTGTGTAGATTACCTGAAAAAATCAAGACCACATGCTGTCGCGGTCCCCTTGATAAGCCTGGTCAGGGTTCTCACAATAATCATGAGGAACTGGCAATTTTGTTACTTGATTTTTTCAGGTGTACAGTTGCCTCGAATGCTTAACTTTTCTGGATAGGCTATAGGTGAGGAAGATACACACCTTCACTATGACGATGGGCACGAAAGATGTTTCTAGTGGCGAATCGAGGAAATTGGCGACGAAGTTCAGTGAGATGAATGTGGTGGACCCTGAACACGTCGTACTGGCTTTGATGCGACTAAGAGACTTTCTGGTAAAAGGTAAATATAATATGTCTCGATAACAGTTTACAATCCGAACAGAGGCCAATGGAATACCCGGGAGCTGTGTGATATCTTGCAGAAACGGAGATAAGAGTACACCTACACAAAAAAACGTCATCTGGTCATTGCTTGAGTCTTGAGTTGATCCTAACTTTTTTAGTTGTGACTAGTGTCAGGTGCACAGTTGCCTCGAATGCTTAACTTTTTTGGATAGGCTATAGGTTAGGGAGATGCACACCTTCACTATGACGATGAGCACGAATGATGTTTCTAGAGGCTAATTGAGGAAAATGAAATTGTTTCGGGAGAAAAATAGATGCTTGTTGTAGGAGGCGAGGATCCACCTGTATTTTACAATACTGACAATTTGCAAGTGGCATACAAAATGATGCAGAATGAGAATGAACTGAGCACGAACGAAGGGGTGTGTCACATCAATTTGATAACACATGAGATCCAAAAGAGCAGCGTTCCGCCATTGAGAAAATTTGGTGTTGCTCACAAGATGGATGATTCCCGACTGTGCGGATGTCCCTTCGATGACATACATTTTGATCGACCCAAAAGCGTGGAGTGGTTGAAAAAGGTCTTCCAGAGGCATATCAACGATCTAGGGTCGGATTTGCTGTAAACTGGACAGTTTACTTTTAGCCCACCTTCAAGACCTCTTTCTTCTCAATCAGAGACAGAATTTTGGGAAATAATTTGTTTCTAGAGGTAGTTTATCGAGTAACAGGAGTAGGCAGCAGGGCTCTCCTTCTCTGTAAAAACACACGAGGGACTCTTCGATGCCACAAGATCGGTAGTGTCGTCTGTCGCAGTGATGGATAGGGGCAACGAGAACAAATCCTCAGGAAAAGCCCTGGAGGGCACGAGCAAGGCCAGATACCTAGAGACAACGAGCATTGAAAGAAATTCTAGAGCTCAAGAGTTTGTCTCATTAGGACCTAAGCAGTTATTTTTGCGTAGACTTGATGGAGGATCACGAGGCGCATTTTCCTCGGGAGAAAACTTTGGAAACAGATGTCCTGAGGAAGTTCGATCTTTGGCTCGATCAACTATCGATCATTGGAGGAGGTGGGGAGATCAGGTGCGATCACAGTAGCGAGCAGTGCAGAAACATTTAGATCTCAAGCTTATGGGCTACCTGATTCTGTCTACGCGGGCTCAGAAGACGCAAGAGAAGCAAAAAACGGAGAGGAATTCCAAAAATCTTAATTGGCCGAGGCACTGGCTGTCTATGCAATTTCGAATGCGGCTGCCTTTGAGGGTTCGGATCCGGTTGCCTATGATGGTTCGAGCCGCAAGTGTAGTTTTCGTTGTAGGTTATCATTTCGCGGGATATTCATGTTTTCGGGGCCGAAATGAACCAGATGTTGACTCTGAGACAGTACTGAAAACGGATACACCAAGCGGGCCGTAACTGCTACAATTGACGGTATGACTGACCACTTGCACGCAGCGGGATTTCTAGAGCCCTTGATGATCGGTGAAACTTATCCTCAGCGATGAACGAGATACAAAATTTATGCCGGTCAGTCTAGGATCGAGGACTATAATGGTTTTAATGTCGTTGCTAGGATACCGGAGCATGTCACCTGCCCTTTATTTTGTCCATGCGGTGCTGATCCATATAGTGGAAGGCTGCCGACTGCGTATGATATTGGCTGCTCCCACTCGAGAAGTACTTGAGAATCTGAAAACTGGCGGCAGCTTGAGCGATTATATATCATGCCATGAGAGGTTCCTACGAGCTTACGGATGTTTTGATAGTGCTTGTTGAGCTTGGAGATTTCACATCCGTTGAGGCAACTGAAATTCAAAACAGAGATAAACGATGACCACGAGCTTGTGGTTTCAAAACATAGAAATCACAACTGCGGGCTTCACGAGCAGCTCAAATCGGCCTATACTTGACCAAAGAATTGTAGTGTATGCAGTAGCCCAGCTCGAATCAATTGGGTATCGCCTCACTCAAGAGAGAGGAAGATGGTAATACCTGACACCGAGGCTAGAAAGTGTGGACGACAAGTTGAAAGAGACAACACCTCTCTTGAGAAAACGAGTGTGTTAATTCGTGGAGAACCAGCTTGGTCATGCAGAAACGAAGGGATTGACTAATAGAAGGCTTTTCTCCTTGGCGAATGACACAACAGTCAATGATTTCTTAACGGAAGATTCCACATCATAGTAAGGAACGAGAAAAGCGCATGAGATCTTGGAAATCTTGAGTCCGTACTGAGTGATAATGCATGTGAATGGTTTGTTCTCCGTGGGAAAGAACACGGTTATACATTCATTCAGTACAGCTTACTGCTGGAATTATACCTGATTTTATGTAGATACTTGTTCAATATTGGCCCAGCATTCAGATTCAGCATAGGAGTTTTAGTATTTCATCGTCTGATGTAGTATGAGGACCTGATGGCCATGGTTCAAGCTCAACAAAGTCATGAGACCTACTCCTACAAGGTTACCACGGTATTGAAAACGCTCCAGATGGTTTACTTACTAATGCAGATGATACATCTGACGGTGAAGAATACATCTGGCATGGCAAGGCGATCTGAGCCTCTAGGAATAGTAAGAGGGCTGAGAGAGATGGTGATATGAGTTTTTGGTCCGGTAGTGATCTATGCTGTTCCAGATCCCTTAATCATGGCGTATCGACATTCAGTGATTCAAGTTAAATTGATCAGCGTACTAGATAGGACGACACAGAACTGGTGCAGACAGGGACGTTTGAGAGCTCAAATGATTAAAAGGTCCTGTTTAGAAAGGTCGAGGATCCTGAATTGATATATTTTTAATTTTAGGCGGTAGCTCCAATCAGGATGTAGGCAAAACGACAGGTTTCGATTGAAGTCTACCCAAATTTATTGAAATTGAACCCTCTTCAAATGCGGACTGGAGAGTTCTCAAAAACTTCAGCTTGGACGCAGACCTTTGACTTGATAAGAGAGGAGCTAGAGGTGATTCTTCAGCGGGATGTGCTGCCAGCCACTCTCAGGGATTTCCCTTTCGTGAGGGGAATGACATTCAGATTCAGATTGAACAAACAGCCGCTAGTGCCGTCAGTGCAGGCCAGAAAAGTCGTGGAGTCACAACAAAGACTGTTCACGAACGGATGAGATCCCATACTTATCGGGTACTCCGCGGCTGCATCTTTTCCATTTAGCGAGATAAGGATAAAGTCCTGGACGATCTACGCAAGAAAGACGATAGTATCAATGCCAGAGACGTGTGATTTAGTGACATGAACAAAGCGCTTCAGTAGGTTGGCATTGATAACTAGTACCCATTATACGACGATGGCCGAGTCGTAGAGGAGGAGGGACACCTGTGTCTAAAGCGGAATCAAGATGCAGCCTGGCTAAGTATCTGACGCCCTGAGGGTTGGAAGAGGTGAAGTTGCATGATGAGGGACACATGCTTGATGTGGATGTAGCTCTTTGCGTAATCCACTCAGAGTAAAAGAGATCGAAATGGGTCACACCTTTACCTCTTTGATTTGACACTCAGAGAGACAAGACGAATCTTTCAGCTGATAATAGGTTTGAGGATGTCTGAAGCGAGATCGCTCGGAAGTGACAGAATCAGAAATGATGGAAAAAGCTCTCAAAATACGAGGAAGAATTTGACTCGGGAAGGACCCCGGATCGGGATGAGATACTCGGGTAGTACAGTCCTGGCGCCAGACAAGAACTATTATAGGATCTGAGTGAAGAGGATTGAGATCTCATCGTAAGGATCAGGAGTTTTAGATTGCTAGTCAGTCAGCAGAAAAGTGCCGAGATTTCAATCGGAATTTGGAATGGAAACTGAATTTCAAGGAGTTCAAGGAGAAGAGAACTGGACTGGACAACAAACTGGACACGAGAGATGAGTTACTTTGCAAGATGACTCATAAACAAGAAACAAGACCAATCAACGCATACAGATCCTATGAGGACAGCTTAAATCTAAAAAAGAAGGATTTGAAAGTTAAGACCAAAACGAGTAACAAACGTAAACCTGGTATTATAGCAAAAAAAAGACAATATAGCTAAGGCAAAATAAGGGCAAACATACATTAGACAAGAGAACAAGGAAGGCAAGCGTCAGATGAAGGGGACCAAGAAAAGGAGGCAATTTTGGTGTTGATTGTGTCCACGCCCCATGAAAGAGAGTCGAGACCATGGAAGAGGAAGCGAGAGACGGAAGACGGCCATCTCATAAGGAAAGTGAAGGGACCAAATGACACCTCCGATGGTTTCGGCCAGGTGGAAGATTCCAACACACAGAGACTATTCGACCTCTAGAAAATTTTTGGAGTTGATGGCCGACATTGAAGGTGCGTCAGGTCCAGTGACAGAATAGGACTTTAAACCACAACGGCTGAAAATAAAGAGAGGTTCCACCAGTGTACAGACGTGGCAGGTGGATGTCGTCAAGTATTTTGTCTCTAGTAAACACCAGGAGGAGTATTGCCTGGCTGGGATTGCACTGGAGGATCTGCCAAGTTGAAGATTGGCGATAGAGGCATCTGCGTAATGATAATGCTTTGTGTCGCTCGAAACAATTTCGGACTAATTCGATGAATACAATGGGTAATGGCTCCCGCAGAAGTTCGCCATCACATATCCCACCAAAGACTTTGCATTCATAAGTAAGATAGAAGCCCATGTCAAGCATCACTGACGATTGATCATGTCAGTGATATCTGATGCAGTTACAAAAAGTTCCTACAAGATGGTCACGACAAATATGGCGTAGGAAAATATAGTCTTGTTTGGGATCCTGATTTAATACCAGAACGCTAGGATTGAGAAACACAATAATCCCAGGCAATCTCGTGAGAACCATGCAAAAATTTATTAGATTTTGAAGTTCTCAAACAAGAAGTTTGAGAGCAGCTGCCTTGCCACGAATCGTGTCATGGTCGACGTGGAAGAGTTTTCGAAGCCGCCAAAGCGAAGAGTTTATCAATATGTCTCTGGCGTCATGGGAATATCATACAACCAATTTTTGAGCAGCAGGAACATCTTATACGAGTTTGAAGTTACCGAGTTTCTGAAGAATTAGAGGGTAACGCTAAATAAAACGGACACGTCAGAGAGAGAGAAGCCGAGCCTTGGTCTGCATCTTGAGAATAATCCTGAACCATTTGAGTGTCAAGATCAGAGAAAAAACGGAACGGAGGATAAGAGGTGAAGACAACGTGTTTTTCACGAACCTTCGAACAGTCTGGAGGCCTCTAGGTTCTTACTGTTGTCCACATCTTCAAGCGAATTTGAATCAGAAGACCACAGAGCGGATAAGGTTGCCACCAGAGAAAAATTAGGATCTGTACAATTTAAAAATGATGCACAAGCTGATTTTGCCTCATCATGAATAACCTAACGACACGGCGGATATATCTAGAAACAAACTGTCGAATGCGATGGAGGCCAGATTTGTTTCGATTTGGCAACGGGAGAACAACGACACTCATGTGACGGATAATCTTGCGTCATATTTCAGTCTTTCCAGAGAAAGGACTTGGTCACGCGGTTCGGTGATGTTGCGAGAAGGACAATAATGAGGTACAAATTTCAGCTGATTGTTGATCTTGGCGACATCACTATGATTCGTCTGGAGGCTGTGTAGTCTGGGAAAGATAAGCAGGTGCACAAGATGAAATGGTGGCCACATGAAGACCCCGTGACTGATGACCAGTCTGTAAAGACGTTAGAATCTAAACAACATCTAGTCATGGCCTTCAGTGAGGAATCTTGGCCTGGAGTATTTCAGATGATTCAGAAACATATCAAGTGTTGGAAGGTTGGCCTGGAAGAATGAATTGGTTTCCCGCTGAGTGAGGCCTAAGGCATTCGAAGGAATACGAATGCTTCGGTGGGGTCGGTAAATGCAAACTTCTGCGGGAGCCGGTAACCCTTACATATGTCGATGGCGGAGGCGTCCAGTCAGAGGGTGATGATTGACAAGGCCTTCTCGAGTACGACTGAAAATAATACTAGAACACTCTCATCAGATGTTTTAGGATATGGAAATTGTTTCGGAGAATGCTGGCTTTGTATTAAAATAGTGAATTGATTCCCTATGTATTAAGATATGGAATAGCTTTACTATGTATTAAGATAGAATTTACCATAGGTTTGAGATGGTAAGTTGCAGAAAACTTTTTGGCGCCCGATCTTACCTCGTTTTAAGATAGTGTTTAGAATTCCCATGTATTAGGATAGTGTATAGATATCGAAACGTATAATGTTTCGAAATTGTATTAACATAGGGAATAGATTTCCCGTTGTATTATGATAGGGAATGGTAAAGTTTCAGTGTGATGGTAAGAGAATAGTAAGAAAAATTGACTAGAAATGGGTTAATTTTTTCTTAAAAAAATATTAGATTGTTTGATATCGAACAAAATCTTCTTCAAAACTAAAAATTACCTCCCTGTTGCTTCTACAACCTTCTTTTTTTGGTTTTTTTGTACAATTTTTCAATGTAATCAGCTTATTCTTGCTCTCTGTTGAATGCATGTTTTCGCTATTGAACTCACTTTTCAAGAAAAATTTCTCTACACTGAGGAATTTAGGGGAAAATAGTATCAATTAAGCGAACAATTTGCTGGGAGAGATAAAACTGGATTTCAAAACGTCTAAGTATTACCATGATGTAGTACATGTACTATTACCTAATAGGTTCCTTTAGGTTCCTATTACCTAAAAGGCTCCTTTAGGTTCCCTTTTTTAGTTGCTACTGCAAATTGTTTCAGCTAAAACTAAACTTTTAGTATCATTAACTATCTTTTTCATGCAAAAAATTATTAAATCGCTTTTTGTTCTTGATTTTTTGTCGGAAATTTTCTCAAAAATGTCGAACTGAGAAAAAAATGGTGCTTTTTAAGCATACGAAAGCCCATGTGAGAAATGAGAAAAAATTTTTAATTTCACGTTGATTTCTTGGAGTAAATTAAGAGCAGCTTTATTGTTTATAATCTGCAAAACCTTGGAATATAAAAATGAGCAAGAGAACTTCGTTTCACATTTCTGCAACTTTTGTGAAGTTCTGAAAAGTCTGTTGCCGAGAAAAATTAATTGAGGAAAAGAAATCAAGGTGCAAACTGTAACAATTGAATAATTTTGCGAAAACTATTATGCAAAAAAATAGTTCTACGTATTTTTCCAAATTAAAAAAAATTCAAGCTGACCAGAACTAAAACTTTAGTGTGTACCCACTTGAACCTTTTGTTGTCAAAGTTCAAATAATTAAAAGATCTTACCTCCGGTCCTGCTAAAGTTTTAATTTGTATAGAAAAATTCAGCAAGCTTGATTTTATTATCTCTAAAAATATTTCTTCATCAATTTTTTTTCAATTCCACACTAAGGAAATGTAGATCTCGAAAGCAAAATTTTGGTTTATGCTTTCGAGATAATCGTTCATGAATCATCTTTCAAACTTACAAACTTACTCTCAAAAATTCTTAATTTTCATATTAGCTTTCTAGTGTATAAAATGATAGAAAGTTTTCCAAACATTACGCTTTTATAATGGATTTTGTCTCAATATTTAATTTATTAGCGAATTTTTATAAAACTATCTTAAAATCCTTAATGAATAATTTTGAGTTTCTATCCCAAATGGATATTTTCTTAGTTTCTGCTTCGTCAACTATCTTCCTTCCTAATCCAATTTGAACAACATTTTACTTGAAAATTGAGTTTTGGAAGAAAAAAAGTATCATTTAAACGAACGTTCATTAATCCTTAGCAGAATCAAAACCAAAAAATTTTCACCAAATTATTTCAATTTAATTTTTAAACCTGATAACGGTTTGCTGCTGTCTCAACCCTGCCTTAATTTTTTGAATAATATTTCCCGTTGTGACTGAAAAATATTAAGTTGAGTTTTTTTAAAAAAATTAGCATGAACTTATATTTTTTTATATTTTCTAGGTCAGTCATGGGTTTTTTTTCTGAAAACGTCCAAAAACAGTATAGAACCATAATTCTGTATAAATTAATCCTCATTATCTGCTTAAAAGTCTGCTACTCTATGAATACTTACTCTATGAACATTTTGCAAGCACTAACCGAGGAAAACTTTAAATTAGTAACTAGACAAAACCTTTCAATTGGTCGATGTTTTATAATTATCTAGTTTTTTTCTTACAAACTTTTAACAAACACTTAAGAACGCATTAGCATGTGTTAGTCTCTTTTAATACGAAATTTTTGCAACAAAATCTCAGCAAGCTTTCAACGAATAGAGTTTCACTATAGATAAAAAATTTCCGGATCAATTTTCTAATGAAAAATTGAATCGATTGTTGTTAAATTTATCAGCAGTTTTTGACAAAAAATGACAGATCAAGAATAGTGATAAAAACACTGTATAATTTTTGATATTTTTTTTCAAATTTTTCGTATAGACTTTTCAAATTCAGTGAAAATTATTATTCAAAATATTTTCTCTTAGCTTTTTCTATTAAAAATGTTTCATTTTTACCTTCACTTGGATTGATTTTCGAGACTGATGGCACATAATCTATCATTATGTTGACAAGAATAATGCTTCTTCATATGATTAGTGAGTTCCCATTTAGTCATTTCCAGTTTACAATTTTTAACACATTCAAGTCATGCAGACTTTTCGTTTCTACTCAGTGACGGCATCTCAATAAGAAAAGAAAGAATAAGTAGTAGAATTAGAAAGTCCCAAATTTATGGATCAGTAGAGTTGAATAGCCTCAAAAATTGAAAAGAAAGTGAACTGAAACATCGACTTTCCTAACTAATTGATTTTATCTTGAAAAAAAAAAACAGAATGGAAATGCTATTTAGCATAGCTGAAAAAAACCATCCAATCCAACTTTGGAGTTTCAAAAGTATCAGCCAATCAGAATCGAGCTTTACTTATAATGAAATTTTTATCTTTTTTGATATCAACTAATCAGAATCGAGCTTCCATGTTCATGAAAAGTTCAACAAAATTAATGTCGACCAATCAGAATTAAGCTCTACTTCTCATGTATGTTTCAATAGTTTTGATATCAAACAATCGTGCTTTCCTGCACAGGTAATACTTGTGATAATAACCAATCAAAAAGAAGTATTAACATATTTTGAAGTATTTTGTAGATCAGAACCAAACTATGTTTCTGAGACTTCCCAATCAATCAGTTTTATTCATTTTTTTAAGATACTAAAATATACAATTGACACCAAAACAAGATTTCTTGTCCGGTTTGTACTATTTTTTCGATACTCAATTAAAATATTGAAATTTCGGTCAAAATTTTTTCGTTTTGTTCTATTTCTAACCAGCGAAAAAAAAACTAACCAAGTTATGCACTTTATGCAATTTATGCAAATTATGTTCTTTTTGTTATATTGAAATATAAACAACTGGAAGTCTATCAACTTTGGATAATCAATTAAAATAATTTCTGGTAAATCTAGATTTGGTATTTGTATCGAAATCAAAACAGTAATCAAAATGATGTTTCTATATTAAAATTTTATTTCATAGGTTCGTCCATTTTTTATTTTTTTTAAATGACCAACCAGTGAATCTGAGTTAACTCTTCTAATTAAACAACCTGGTAGTACTCTCTTTTTCTGAAATCTCATCTCCATCTTTTTAACAAAATTTTTAAACTTTCTGTTATTCTGTCCAAGTTAAAACTCGTTTTGGCACTATTGCAACATTCGCCCAGAAGATATCGACGGAAAATAAAACTAAGTCCTAAGACGACTGACCAACGTCTAAACAGAGCCTTACATGCTTTTAACCGCCTCTACCAAGCCAGTTCTTTTGGTGGTCTTTCTAACATCGGGTCGACAAAAACGTTACTGTTCTCCGGCTTCGATCAGAACGCTCAAATTGACTTAATTGTATGCAAAATTAGTGAGCTCATGGCTGGATCTCAGTATCCCCAGACCACGAGGTCACTCCTAAAAACAGGGCTACTACAACTTATTGAATTATTATTGTGTTTGTTCAGTAGATAAAAGTCATCATCTCCATCGAAGATGGATCAACCCTTTCCCCCAAATCCTAACTTCTCATCCTTATGAAAATGAATTCAGTTGTTAATTAAACTCAACTCAAGACATGACAGGGAAGCTAAAAGTTTATAAAAGATTATAAAATTCCAGTCCCAAGACCCTCCGGATTCTCGAATCCGGGGAAATAAGACTCTTATCTTCCTTCCGGAAGGCTGTCCTCCACCATTCACCGTTATTGGCAACGGCCTTGCAACTAATGTAGCGACACAATAGTTGCAACTCAGAGCGGTCTCTGCTACTTCTGCAATTCGTTGTCACTTCTTAATCACAATCTTTGTTGTTATCGCTATCGCAACTAATGTTGTTGTGTTGCTTTTCGGTTTTTCTGCCGAAATCGCCACTTTTGACGTTTCTGAGAAATGTTACGTCATCACTTCGAAAATTCAAAATTTAGGAATTTCCGAACCCTTCAGCCTTCACGATTTGTCCAATCGTTCGAATAACGTTCTTTTTCCTTCTAAATCGCCAATTTGGAAGGTTCGCTGCTAAAAACTCAAAATCGCTGAATCTGCATTTTGGCACTTTCTGGTCGAATGTCACATACTCCCCGGATGTTCTCTGTTCAATGTTCTCCCGGGTCAATGTTCTCATTGAATCTCGCAATGTTCGTAAAACTGGTACAGTGTCATCGAACAGAACTTACAAAATGCTCGAAAATACTTTTATCCACGTCATATCAACTCACTGCAGAATTTAAATGGCATCACACTACATCACTCTAGCCTTCAAATTCTTTCATTAATCTGCACCTTGAGGAAATGACATAAGATAAAAACATCTTTTCTGACTTCCAATGTCAATTTCCTGATTAAAAGTTTTTCTCCTAGATATAAAAAATGTTGGTTTGCAGGACAGTCCTGCCAACCAACATACTAAAATTATCCTATTATGCTCCTTCCCTTCGGAAATCTTGATTGTTATTGCCCTGGACATTAAAACTAAAAAACTGTGTAACAATGCAACAATCTCCCTCTTCAAGAGATTAGCCAAGTCTTTCATGTCACCACAAAGTGATCAGTCGTCCTAAGTGATTAAAAACAATCATGCATGCTTGAATATTTAAATATGTTCTTCACTCAAGCATTTCTAAAAAAAAAAATGTCTCTAAAGCCACATAACTAAAAGTCAAAATGCAAATTTATAAAAGCAACAAATTCTTTAAGGTTCAAAACTCAACTAAATGTTTCAGTTTTCAATTACAACTTGGTTGCTTGGTTTCTCACTTGAAATTTTTTTCGCACATATAAATAATTCTTAATTTCTTCTTTTTCGTCATATTTTTGTTTTTTCTGTTTTCGTCGCTTAGAAGTTCTAGAACTTCTAAATTCTTCTATCTTTTCTTCTTCGACCATTTGTCAATGTTCCATCTCTTCCTCCTGTGATACTGACTCTGCACTTTCAGTTTCTGTGTCTTGCAACACATCGTTGGCTATTCTGACGCTGTTGGAGGCAGTCCTCCAACACTTCTGCTCTTCTACCCTCTGTTTGCAACAAAGTAGGGGATCCACGTTAGATTCTCTAGGGGATCCACGTTAGATCGGAATGTTTAGAATCTTGCTCATTGTCTCAAAAATCTCTAAACCTTTCAGATCTTTCTGCAACTGTTCTCTCGTTGGCGCTTCCTGCCTATTGTTCTCTCTTACATGAGCTTCCAGCCATCGTATCGCCATCAAAACTCCCACTATAACTATTGTTATGGGCTGTGGTGAGTCTGGTAAACCCATGGAGAGCAGCTCTCCAGAGTCCCATATCAACACCAGATTACTACGCTCGGGATATCACCAAGTCTGCAACAAGCAGTGGCAGGGAAACTCATCATGTGTCATCAAACAAATTATTAAATCGCTTTTTGTTCTTGATTTTTTGTCAGAAAATTTCTCAAAAATGTCGAAGTGAGAAAAAAATGGTGCTTTTTAAGCATTCGAAAGCCCATGTGAGAAATGAGAAAAAAGCTGTAATTTCACGTTGATTTCTTGGAATAAATTAAGAGCAGCTTTATTGTTTGCAAAACCTTGGGATATAAAAATATGCAAGGGAACTTCGTTTCACATTTCTGCAACATTTGTGAAGTTCTAAAAAGTCTGTTTCCGAGAAAAATCGATTGAGGAAAAGAAATCAAGGTGCAAACTTTAACAATTGAATAATTTTGCGAAAACTATTACGCAAAAAAAATAGTTCTACCTAATTTTCTAAATTAAAAAAAATCAAGCTGACCAGAGCTAAAACATTAGTGTGTACCAGCTTGAAATTTTTGTTGTCCGGTTTGTACTATTTTTAACTTTTTTGATATCAACTAATCAGAATCGAGCTTCCATGGTCATTAAAAGTTCAACAAAATTAATGTCGACCAATCAGAATTAAGCTCTACTTCTCATGTATGTTTCAATAGTTTTGATATCAAACAATCGTGCTTTCCTGCACAGGTAATACTTGTGATGATAACCAATCAGAAAGAAGTATTCATATATTTTAAAGTGTTTTGTAGATCAGAACCAAACTATGTTTATGAAACTTGTCAATCAATCAGTTTTATTCATTTTTTCTAAGATACTAAAATATACAATTGACATCAAAACGAGATTTCTTGTCCGGTTTGTACTAAATTTTCGATACTCAACTAAAATATTGAAATTTCGGTCAGAATTTTTTCGTTTTGTTCTATTTCTAACCAGCGAAAAAAAACTAACCAAGTTATGCAATTTATGCAATTTTTGCAATTTATGTTCTTTTTGTTATATTGAAATAAAAACAACTGGAAGTCTATCAACTTTGGATAATCAATTAAAAAAGTTTCTGACAAACCTAGATTTGGTATTTGTATCGAAATCAAAACAGTAATCGAAATGATGTTCCTATCTTAAAATTTTATTTCAATAGGTTCGTCCGTTTTATGTTTTTTTAATGACCAACTAGTTTTTAATGACCAACTAGTTCTTTTGACTGTCTTTCTAACATCGGTCGAAAAAAACGTTACTGTTCACCGGGTTCGATCAGAACGCTCAAATTAACTTAATTGCATGCAAAATTAGTGAGCTCATGGCTGAGTCTCAGTATCTCCAGACAACGAGGTCACTCCTAAAAATAGGGCTACTTCTACTTATTGAATTATTATTGTTTTTGTTCAGTAGATAAAAATCATCATCTCCATTGAAGATGGATCAACCCTTTCCCCCCACTCCTAGCTTCTCATCTTTATCAAAATGAATTCAATGGTTTATTAAATTCAATTCAGGACATGACAGGGAAGCTAAAAGTTTATAAAAAATCATAAAAGTACCAGTCCCAAGACACCTCCGGATTCTCGAATCCGGGGAATTAAGAGTCTTATCTTCCTTCCGGAAGGCTGTCCTCTACCATTCACCGTTGTTCGCAACGGCTTGCATTTACTGTAGCGACACAATAGTTGCAACTCAGAGCGGTCTCTGCTACTTCTGCAATTCGTTGTCACTTCTTAATCACAATCTTTGTTGTTATCGCTATCGCAACTAATGTTGTTGTGTTGCTTTTCGGTTTTTCTGCCGAAATCGCCACTTTTGACGTTTCTGAGAAATGTTACGTCATCACTTCGAAAATTTAAAATTTGGGAATTTCCGAATCTTTCAGCCTTCACGATTTGTCCAATCGTTCGAATAACGTTCTTATTCCTTCTAAATCGCCAATTCGGAAGGTTCGCTGCTAAAAACTTGAAGTCGCGGAATCTGCATTTTGACACATTCTGCTCGAATGTCACATACTCCCCGGACAGTCCGGTCAATGTCCTCATTGAACCTCGCAATGTTCGTAAAATTGGTACATTGTCGTCGAACAAAGTTTACAAAACGCTCGAAACTACTTTTATCCACGTCATATCAACTCACTGCAGAATACAAATGACATCACACTACATCACTATAGCATTCAAATTCTTTCAATAATCTGCACCTTGAGGAAATGACCTAAGATAAAAACATTTTCTGACTTCCAATGTCAATGTCCTGATTAAAACTTTTTCTCCTAGATTTAAAAAATGTTGGTTTGCAGGACAGTCCTGCCAACCAACAAACTAAAATTATCCTACTATGCCCCTTCCCTTCGGAAATCTTGCTTGTTATTGTCCT
Source organism: Symsagittifera roscoffensis (assembly GCF_963678635.1). Lineage (NCBI taxonomy): Eukaryota > Metazoa > Xenacoelomorpha > Acoela > Convolutidae > Symsagittifera > Symsagittifera roscoffensis. The sequence continues at coordinate 14,566,190 of NC_087071.1, forward strand.
GAATTTTAAAACTAAGAAACTCTGTGGTTAGAAAGAACAATGCAACAATCTCCCTCTTCCAGAGATTACCCAAGTCTTTCATGTCACCACAAAGTGATCAGTCGTCCAAAGTGATTAAAAACAATCATGCAGGCTTGAATATTTAAATATACTTTTCACTCAAGCCTTTTAAAATAAATAATAAGTGCCTCTAAAGCCACACAACTAAAAGTCAAAATGCAAATTTATAAAAGTAACAAATTCTTTAAGGTTCAAAACTGAACTAAATGTTTCAGTTTTCAATTACAGTTTGGTTGATTGGTTTCTCACTTGAATTTTTTTCACACACAAAAAACAATTCTGAGTTATAATTTCTTCTTTTTCGTCATCTCTTTGTTTTTTCTCTCTTCGTCGTTTAGAAGTTCTAAAACTTCTAAATTCTTCTAAATTTCTTTTTTTGCCTCTTGTTTTCTCGACCATTTGTCAATGTTCCATCTCTTCCTCCTGTGATACTGACTCTGCACTTTCAGTTTCTGTGTCTTGCAACACATCGTTGGCTATTCTGACGCCGTTGGCTATTCTGACAACACTTCTGCTCTTCTACCCTCTGTTTGCAACAAAGTAGGGGATCCACGTTAGATTCTCTGTTCCTGCAGAAGCTGTTGTGGAGACACAACGTCGCATTTATCTCTAAATCTTCCGTCAACATCTCCAACTTCTCCTCTCCACTACGTTCACTTGTTCTGGAACTTCTTTTCACAGCGGTGGTTACTGCATTCCGATGAGTCACGAAAGCTCGCTTGAAGGCTCCCGCTCCAATGTCCAGCTGATATTCACTATACACTCTGCCGTGCTTCGACATATGCTTCTTAGCATATTCGTAAAACCATGCAGTCATGTAAGCTCTGAACCATGGCATCAATCGTCTTCTCGCCCATATCCTCTCCACTTCCATTGGAATGTTTAGAATCTTGCTCATTGTCTCAAAAATATCTAAATCTTTCAGACAATCCCATTTCTGCAACTGTTCTCTCGTTGGCGCTTCCTGTCTATTGTTCTCTCTTACATGAGCTTCCAGCCATCCTATCGCCATCATAACTCCCAATATCACTATTGTTATGGGCTGTAATGAGTCTGGTAAACCCATGGAGAGCAGCTCTCCAGAGTCCCAGATCAACACCATATTACTACGCTCGGGATACCACCAAGTCTGCAGCAAGCAGTGGCAGGGAAACTCATCATGTGTCAACATGATGCTCCTCCAATTACGTTTTCCCGAAGCTTTCAGTAACTGTTCCACTTCCATCATCACTCGGTGGACTTTTATTGTCATCTACTGTATTGTAATCTGTGACGGCTGATCCTCTCTGCTTCTGTCTCTCAAAGTCACTGAAGTTCCCACTCACGTATCCCATGAATGTCATTCCCAGTATCGATTCCAACTCCTCCTTTGTTCTCTCTGGGACTGCTGAGAACATCTTACATAGCAACTCATAAGATTTTTGGGACAATCTTGTCAGTCTCACACACTTTGGCACTGAGAAGGCTTGATCCACGATCGTTATCGTACTCTTCACATCCACAGCTACGAAATGCACCGGGTATCTGCTCTTGCACATTGGAGCCAATGTCGAGCCCACCAAATATCGTTTTCCTGATGGTCTACAATAAGTCTCACTGTGTCTGATGTTCATTTCCGCCTCGATCGCTTCCCTCCATTTTCCTCCGTGCTTCTGCTCGGTTTGCAGAACTCCTGGAAATACTTCTACACTGATGGCAGTGACCATCTCATGTCTCTGTTCTAGATTCAATAGTGCTTCTAAAGAACCAAACATGCTGTAGAATCCTAGTGCAGTCACTAGATTCACCTCGGTCCTCCATGGCAATCAGCGATCAGTTCCGTTTCCGTCCTTGTCTTCATCACGACATTCCCAAACATTATTGTCAATTGCTTGTGTTGTCTCTCTAGGGTTTTCACACAATCCAGACCTCCACAAACGTGACCTTCCAGTCCACAGACTTCCGCCAGACAGCTACCAGGTTTGACCCAGTCTTCTGGTCCCCAGCCAGGGAACTCCACTTTATCTTCCCCGTTGCTCCTAGAGGCCGTTATCATCCCATTATATATGATGTTAAGATCACGCAGGTCACAGTCTGCATTTAGTTCCCTCTGCACGTCTTGTGTCGCCCGTAGTATCGAGTCAGCGTTGGGACTAGGACACCATGATGGCCTCATCAATTCCAACACTACCATCAAGCTTGTTCTCAGCAATTCATCTGAGAATCCCAACCCAAATTCCACTCTTTTATCGGATTTTGTTACGAAGGTGCAGTCACCTCTTCCTCCAAGATCAGTCCCAATTTGATCTGAGGATTGGTAGCGCTCTTAATCGTCACAATTCTCGACGTCCAGAATCTCAGCAACACTGCCTGCTCGTAATCGAAGAAGCAATCGCATATGTCTTCACTCAGGAACGGGTTGTATGCTATCCCTATGACTCCGGATACGTAGCTGTACGACATCTTCTTGATTGTTCCACAGTATTCACTGGACTTCGGTAGTGCCACCATAGATTTTTTACTGAGTCTCAGCTCCTTGTTTGAAAATTTCCTGATTTCGTCTATCTTTCTCATGGGCTCTAACTCCTCGGGTTCTTTCATATTCACCATCATCGGTTTACTTTGATGCATATCCGGCAGTGCTAGCAAGAGTAAGGCTTTTGCTCGCTCATCGCCCTCCCTCAGCATTTTGACAGAGGTGTTCAATGCTGGTACTGAAATCTGTTCTATCATGAATCGAATGAAACAGAGAGCGTCTCTCCGCTTCGCACACGCTACTGCTGCTCCCTCTTGGATCATCAGATCCCTCAGGTTCGTCATAAGGAAAACCTTCTCTTCTTTTGACCTCTTCCTTTCTTCCGAATCGTACTCTTCGCGAGTCAGTCCCATCAGGCACCAGGCAAACATCAGTTGCAACTCGGTTCTCACGTAAGGTACTGCCATGAGAGCGTGTATGCTTGGCGCAGTTCTCATATCTTCTTCGAAGTACCGCAACACCACTGCTTTCCATGGAAAGCTCACCAATTGCTCCATCGTTTCTGCCTGTATCTCAGACGACGCTAAAGTCATGTACGCCTTCTGATTGAGGGTGGTGCCTTGCAACATTGTCCCTAGATAACCCTCCATGGCACTCTTATCTTCCAGAGCCATCACATACCCTCTAGCCGAGTTTCGGTACTCCAACATCTCCATGTATCCACCGGCGGGTTCGTCTATCGACACAGCCTCCGATACTGTCAGTCGGTTATACTCCACTGGTACTCGTTTTCCTGCGACACTTCCCTTTCCGTGATTCATGGGAGATGGCGAAAAGTCTTTAATTGTGCTCTCTTCACATTGGCTAAGTATTTCCAATTCTAATGTTGCTCCAGTCAGAGTGCGGTCACTCCTTTTGGATTTGTAGCCCGTTGACTTTATCCCCGCCATGAGAATGGGTGGCACCATCACTATTTCAGTCAACATCTTATCCGTGCCAGACAATTGATAATCGCCTTGTCCCAAATCCATGACCTCTTCGACTCGTTTTCTTTTCGCTGAATTGACAGCTTTCACCGATATCTCCGAATCCATCTTCGTCTTTCCTACTCTTCTCGGCATCACTCTGCTGCCTAACTTCATTTTCATCTCGTTGATCTTATCAATCACCAATTTCGATCGCATCGTCTCTTTCCTGGTTCTTGACAGTTACACCACCTCTCCTTTATCGTCCTGCGGTATCATCTTGATGGGAGAGTTCGCTTCACTTTCGTCACTGGCGGAGTCGATCAACAACTCACTCAATCTCCCTTCACACTCATCAAGCTTGTCAAGGACTTCCCGCATCAATGGTCGGTTGAGACCTGTTTTCAAAATGGACTGGGTCCCATAGCTTTGAACTACTGTCATGACTTCTTCCATGAACGCCACTCTGTCCAATCTACATCCCGTCCTGCTCTCATGGTCTCGGTGATGTACCTCCCACTCTTCTTCGGGCAACGTTCCTAAGAAAGGTACTCTGGCTGAGCCCTCTATCCTTCTTCTTCTTGGTGATTCCATGAGGATTCTTTGTTCGTTATTTCTTGAAATGCCAGGAGAGCTGCTCTCCGACAAATTCCGTTTCATTTAAGTGAATGCTGACGGAGGCTCCAGTGTCGATATGCCTTCATCCGCTGGCTCAGTCGCTTCCAACGTGTCTGCATTAATCTCAAAATCACTGAGGAAATTGAAATCCAGGTTGGATACTTCCCCTGTCGATGCTCTGTCGTCTTCCCCACCAACTTGATCTGCATCTTGTTACATTGGGTCTTCTGTTTGACGGCTTCCTCCCTGTCCATCATCTCCTTCTGAATTATCCCACTTCGAGCGTGAGGGTCTCTGCTTTCCAGTGTCGGCTTCTTCTGGAAATTTCGGTATGATCAACGTACCGGCCGATCTATCCTCCTCTTCTCCATGGACCACTCTTATTTCCTCACAACCGAAGGGTGCTAGGAAGGTTCTCGTCTGTAGCGTTCCTACTACCGTCAACTCCGGTTTCACACTAGTCAGGATCAAGGAGGCCTCAGGCAGCTCGGTCCTGCCTCTCATCTTCATAGGCGCTGGGCCTAATCCCGACCACTGCTTATCAAATCCTCCAGGCTTGGGAGTCGCAGCGTTGCTAATTCGCCTCCTCGTCGCTTGATCCGTGTAAGCAAATCGCGTATACTGTAACACGGCAGCATTTCTTCCCACAAAGTATGTGTCAATCGTTGCCACTAATCGCTCTATTCTCTTCTCATTGGTTTCAAATGCTCTCAACCTAGGAGTTTGTACCACAGAGACTGCTCCGAGCAACATCCTTCTTATCAGAGGGAACTCAGGAATTGCCTCCGGCAGCTTTTCGTAATCGCCCCAGTCTGTCGTCTCTTCTCTCACCTTGTGATATGCTGCAGTGAGACGAGGAACCCTGGTCATTTCACCATTCGTTTTGTCATAGGGTCTCAGATTCCAGAGCTTCGGAAACACCTCGACGTGCCCTCTTTCTACTTCCCCCATACGATCACGGGAGTGGTCGTCAAAGTTGATGACCGTCATTTCTGGCTTGCTATTTTCGCATACAATAGATCTTCGCTCATGAGCTCCCGCAACACGTGCTGCTCACACCAATTCAGTGCACTACCGTCCACTGCTGATATGAGGTTCAGGTGCAGCACCGACGTCCTATACGCATCCACCTTAACGTCAGGGAACGCAAACGTGACTACTGGTCCATAGATCACTGTCACAAACTCTGTGGCTTCTCTGATCAATGCTAAGGGATCGGTTCTCATAGCCAAGCTCAGATCAGTTATTAGGGGCATGCCCCCAACATGTCGTCTAACATCTTCCTCTCTTTCAAAAATCTGATCTTCTTCCGTTCCAAAGCGGTTTTGTTGCAAGAGATATTGGATAAGAGTGTGTCAAAGGTCTCTTATATTGTTCCACGAGTCAGTGGATTTCTTAATATCCAAACTCCTCACTCTCTCTCATCTGCTCTGGACAACGAGTCAATTTCATTAGTCCTCCCAAGTTCCCGTGGGTAATTGCAATCAGTGTTAGAAGCCCATCTAACCGCAGGTTCTGAATTCCTTCGGTGAGCAGTATCGCCGGTCCTTTTACAAAACTCTCTGCTCCAAATGTCACGAATAAGGCTAGTAGTTCCACTATTGACACTTCCACTACTGCTTGGAGGAAATCCTTTATCAAGTAATGAGAGACTTTCGGGTAGACTTTTGCCAAGAAGGACGCGTCCATCCGGCTCCCAACCCTTCCAGCATGCTATCCGTCCGTTCAAAGCCTTCTTGTCCCTTCACCTCCTGGGTCCAGAAGGTTTCCAGGGTAATCTGACACATTCGGTTTACAAAGTCAGCAGTCTTTTCTTCAGCATTTTCCGCCAGGTTCACCTCCTTTAACAAGTAGGCATGGATCTTCGTGATCATCACAGGGCCATGTTCGAAAGCATCTGCATCCAATGCCGCTACTCAAGGCCTTAGGTGTAGCCAATTGTTGGTTTCCTGTTTAGTTCTCAAAACCATCGCCTCCAATTGAGCTCTAGTCTCTTGGGATTTTTTTTTGCTCGTATTCTCACCTGTCACCTCCATTGCTCGGAACCATAAGTCGTTGGACATCGCTACGACCACTCGATGTTCGTCATCTATTCCCGAATTCAGTTTGAGCTGTCGACTGAAATTGGTCTGTTCCAACCCCAGCACCTCGTCCAACACCAACAAGTGCAACGCATGGTCCTTGAATCCTCTCATCGCGTTCGAGATATCTGACCACACTGCAGGTAGTTCAGCCCTGAGTGGCCTCAGACTCTCCATCTCTATCTTCACATGCTGTCCAGTCGGCGCTCTCGTCGTCAGGAATCTTCCTGGTCTTTCTTCTCGATTCCCCTCATCATGATTCAATCTCACATCCTGCAGTGGTCTTGCATTCACTGGTCCCATCGTGTTATTAGAGGGCAGTCCCTCTATATCAGCAAATCTCAACGCCGTCGTGGAACTGAAGTTTATGATTGCGGCTATCAACCAGTCTACGCCTGTTATCGGGTATAATCTGCTAACGGATAGCCTCGCTTCATTCAGCATCCTCCTTGCATCTTCGATGAAGCTCACCTTCTGGAGATCCAGCTTCAATAGTTCGTCTTTGTATACATGCCAGGGAGATGGTATGGGTCTTGACCACATCAACGAGCCTCTGCTCGGGCGTCTCTCTTCTCGACTGGTACTCGTCGTCTCCGATCTCGTGTCTGATCTAGACGTGCTGGTCGTCTCTTCGATCGGGTTAACAGGTCCTAGTCTTCTCCGAGGATGAATGGTCCTCCTTACCGGTGCTTCTCCCAATCGGTCTTGAACATCCGTCCTTTAACCTGGTTCGCTGGAACTCTGTTGTCTGTAATTCGTGACGGCCGGAACCGTCCCCAAGCGTGTTTCCAGGTTAGGAGGCACAAAGGTGGTAATCACCGTTTCGCTCAATGTTCCTCCTGTGTCAAAGAGTTATACTTCCAACTCATCCAATCGCTCCTGGAAGACTCTATTCAGCCAAGCCTGTCCCTCTATACTGTCGAAGTGGATGCCGTCGGTGGTCAGCCTGGCCTGATCCATCGCTCTCAGCTCATGTTCGGTGTCCATGAGGATCATTCTTCCGGCATTCCGATTGGCGAGATTCCTCAGAATATTGTTCCACCTGACCACTCCCTCATTGCGCCTTCTCCCTGCCGCTGTCAAGCTTCTTGCATTCATAGGCACAGTGCAAACGGTCAGTACCGCGCAGCTGAACTTCTGCCAGAGAGTAGTGAACAAGCACACCATCATCGATTCTAATAGTGCTTCCTCCTCATCCGAACTTTTTGAGATGTTGTTCGTTCCAACCTGGATCATCACATTGGGGATCCTCCCTGGATTCATTAGTTCCACCATCCGATATAACTGGGCTATAGTCGCTCCACCCAAGAGGTCCTCAAACTCGAGAGCACTCTGACTAAGCTGTCCCCCAGTATCAGATGGGACGTCCCAAATGGCGGTTGCTATAGGTTCACTGCCGGGTTCCAAATAGCTCGATTGAAGCAAGCTCTCGGTTCTGTCTCCGGGACTCCCGTGAAGTTATATCTCATCTGATTCTTCTTCTGTACGTCTATCACTCGAGACACTTTCTTCGCTGGCATCTTCCTTATTTTTCTCTCTGGGGCCTCAGAACTCCCCATCGGCGTCGTGTCATTAACTCTCTCTCTGTTCATCACGCTTCGAGAGACTCGCACTCTGCCCGCATCATCGATTGTTCCATAGGGTGCAGTCACCCCGGATTCTTGTGCAGTCTTTTTGGCGACTAGTCGTCCAGCTGTCTCTATCAGCCTCTTCACCGTTTGCTCCACGACTGGATCACCCAAGGTGTCACTAGGGTCTGGGATCGTCACTCGACCTGATGCTGCCGGGAGTCGTGTTTCCATCGTCTGGCTCATCTCTCGAGGCGTCAAGAGCTCCATCGGGGACTGCCCAAGAGGATCACTCCTTGCAGGTATCGCCTTCGCCACGGCTGTTTTCAACGCTATCCGTTCCTTATATTCCCGCCTCAAGCGCTCTGTCTCTTCGCTCTGCTTTTTGCTGCAGTCCTCGAACAATCTCTTCCACATGTCCCGATCTTCCTCCGGGCTGAGCATGGTCTTGGTCATCTCATCTAGCTCCCTTCTCATCCTCTCCAGTTCGTCTTGTACTCCATCCAGTTCTTGCATGGCTCGGTTCGTCTGAACCCGTCGTTCTACTTTCGCCCTCTTTGGTGGCACAGCTGCTCTCAGCTGTGAACTAGACGAGGCAGCCTCGCTATTCATCTCAGATTTGGGCTTGGAGGGCATAGGCATCTCACCTGGTTGATAAGTCCTAGAACTTCCCAACCCAGGTTCATTCGCCAAGTCACTCCCTGAGAGAGCCCCGTTTCTCCACCTCATCACTCTCATGTTGGGGCGGTCTAGTACTCCGCTTTCTCCATATGCTGCCATCAATAGGACTTCCGTGGGGGGTCCCCACGGTTGTCATGTCCCAAGATGTATATTAGGGCGCTCAGCAACATGACTACCTCTGGGTCCTCCAGAGCGAAGTCTCGTTCCATCAGCCGACGATAGATCGCATCCACCATCGGTCCCACATATGCCTCTGCCAGGTCCATCAATTCATCCAAGTTGAAGTTATCCATTCTGTTCTCTCAAGCTCGATTCGGTTTGATTCAAAGGTTTGACTCAAGTGAGTAATTAAACGATCAATCAGGATCTAGAAAAGAGATCACGAATGTCACACTCGCCAGTTTCACCTTAAATTCTCGTTAAAATTCATTTAAAAACAGTCAGATAAAAAGATTCTGTTCCTAAAATTAATTAACATCAATTGATCTCTAAAATTCCTAAGATTCCTAAGACCGGCATCCAGTTGTTCATGGTCACTAACCCCTTCTTACCCAAGATCTCAAAAACATAACACATAATCATAACATAACACATAACATAACATAATACACATATCACACGCCACATAACTTAGTCTTTAGCCTATCACCCTCCTACACGTCACTCAGCCTATAATTAATATTTCTTATGCATATATACTTGTATATTAGTATCAGAGACTATCACGTGTACAAGCGCGTACAGCTCCCTAGGATGCAGTCGTCCTCTGTTCGGATCATACACTGTAAGCGAGAGCTCCTTCACGTCCATTTCCAAGAGGAAATCTCTCAACCTCGTCAAGGACAAGACTAGGTTCTCTGGGTCCACGTGCTGCTTCTCCGTCGCCCTCGTCACCAAGAAGCACAGCTATTTTCCCGTTATTTGTCATGCCGCCGGAGGTAAGGCTGCTACGCCCCCGACTCCTGGTCGTTGCTTCCAAAGGAATTCCACGTTTTTGTATTCTCTCTTAAAATCAGCCGCTAACGCTCTCCTAAAACTCATGTCTGCTGTGATTGCTATCGCGCATGTTCTATTTGTGAGTATGAAATCAGTGTCTGTTAATATTATGTTTCTTGAATACTCATTTGGTAGGTTAAAATATGACTTATCTACCCTCCCTATGTCAGGTTTCCTACGTTCTTCGCCTATTTCTGCTTCTAAGTCTCCTGTCTCTCTTGCTATTCTGAAATTTTTTATCAGGTTTTTAGTGTGGGTAAGTCCTCCCCCCACTCCACGGACAAAATTATCCTTCGACGTCCCCGTCGATCGCATACCGGATATCAAGTCGAGGTTAGAAGCCGGAATGAGAAGTCGTCCCTCCTTGGCAGCCCATGAAAGATCACCCCGTTCGGTCTTGATGTATTTCATGCTTTCATGATCTACGTCTTGAATCGTGACGCTGGTCTCTTTAGGGTCTGATGTCATTTCGTTCAAACTTCCAAGATTCGCAGATTTGTAAGATCTTGTTCGTAGGACTCCAATTGCTCCTCGTCGAAATCTACTTCGGGTTTCGACCTAACCTCGATCCATTCCTGGTCGTGATCATCTACTATGTCGATATCTTGTGAGACTTTTATGCTTTCAGACCCACCGTTTCTTCCACTATCTTTTTCAGGTCTATCCTATCTACTACAAAGTCGTCACCGTAACTGTTGTATTTCTTTCTAGGTCTTCTCCCGTCGCCTTGTCGAGTCTGCATTATGAACGGGAGATCTGGTTCCGAATTTTTGGGAACCTCTGTTTGTTCGGGATCCTGCCAATCTTCCTCTGCGTAGGGTAAGGTTTTATCATCTGCTTCGATCACCTCGTTTGGATCCAGGTCCAGTGGTGTATTTGTTCCATCCTCTACGACTTCGTTTCCATCGTTCTTCTCCCTGGTGTCTTTCTCGTTGACTTTGCTAGCAGGATCCATCATCAGATAGTCGCCTTCTCCCATGTCTGCAGGTATACACCAATCTTCTGTCGATGGATTGTGTATCTTAATGTTCTCGTAGTGGACGGCTCGGCCAGTACTCAGTCTATAAAAACGTACCTCCTGGTGCACTTCTGTAATCATGAAGGATCCCCTCCACTTTTTAGGAGCTTTTTCGTCCCTTTCGCTTGTATAACGTTCTGAAATCCCCATACGTAGTCTCCCACCGAGTAAGCTTTTGCACCAGCTGCATTCTTGTCGAATTTTTTCCTCTGCGTTGCCTGTGCTTGCTGAGTATTTCGTCTACACAAATCGCTCAACTCCTGTTGACGTCTGATCACATCCCCCACGTAAACCTGCGGAAACGTTTTCTTTCCCTCATACTCTGGGTAGAAAAAGGTTAAGGGTAAAGACTTCTCATGTCCAGTTAGCGTCATGTGTGGACTAACCCCTGTGGTGGAGCGTTGCGTGCTATTATAGGCTCCCCTCACCTGTGGAAGGTATCTGTCCCAATTGATCGTGTACCTGGAACAATATACCCTCAGCATCGACACTAACGTTCTATTCTGTCTTTCCACTAAGCCATTCGTCTGAGGGTGGTATGTCGTGGAGTGAGCTTGAGCAACCTGTGAGCGTCTCATAAGCTCTCTCGTAAGCTCTCCTACAAAAGCTGTTCCATTATCCGATTGAAACGCCATCGGACAACCGTGTCTCGCTATCCACGTATTGATCAGATGGTCGCATGTCTCCTCCGCCGAGGCAGTTATGACACATACTTCGTGTAGTGATCTATCATGACCGGGACTTGGTTATAACCGCTGTCTGTCATGAATATCTTCTGGTGATATATCTGCACCACCTCGTTGAATTCAGACGACTCTATCGACTGTAAAGGAAATCGCAATTTATTTGGATCCTTCACTGTTGGCATGACAGGCACGATGTTATCCACTTCTCGCATGCGTTTTTCATTCCAGGCCACTCAAAGCGCTTAAGGATCCTCTGATACACTTTGCCGATCCCTTGATGGCCCATCTGATCATGCGACCTGAATAATAGTTCTGTCTGATAGAGTTGCGGCAACACTATGGCTTTATACTTGTATGAGACTTTGTCTTCTTCTCTTCTCTTGCAAGCCACAATCCCGTCCTTGTTCAGATATAATCTCTCCTCCTTCTGCATGAAGTATTGTCTCAGGATCCGATAACTGTCCTCTTCCAGGTCACCTTTGTCTGGTGCACCCTTTTCTATCCACATTTTCAGGTTAGTTGTCATGCGGTCATTTCTCTGCGCCCTTAGTAGGTCCGAGAGTCTGTATCTCGCCTTCAAATATGTCTTCATGAGCCTCATTTGACAATTCATCTCATTGGGCTGGTGTGTGTCTTCTTCCATCTTTACGCACCAAATCTTCGCCAACGGTTGTGTTTCTTGTTTGAACGGCTGACGATCAGTCCTGATTACCTCTTTGTGCGGCAACAGACTTATCGACCGCTTCGATACCGCTATCGTTTCCAAATCATCCGCTGCGTTGTCAAAGATCCTTTCACTTGGTATGAGGTAGCGATCACTGTCAGGATCTTGGTACACTTCTCTATCCAGATTCCTTGCGCGAGTTTCCACTAGCAGTGTGTGGATCGCTAGTTCTGACAGTTTTGATCCCGAGCTCGAGTTCCTGTCTGAGTATGTGTCCATACTTGAACTCCTGGAATCTTCATCCAGTGAAGAGTCTGTGATGGAGTCTGCACCCTCCTTCAGATCAGGTCCGTACCTTCTCCGCATCCATCTTAACTCCCCGGACAAAACTTTGTTCCCTAGGTCCTGTTTCTTGTCAGGCTTTTTTTCAACTATCTCAGAATCCCCGGACATACTTCCTTGTCCCGGATGTTGATCTCGAACTCGCCGGTCTATTTTACCATTTGTCTCCCCGGACAAACAATCTTGCTCCAGTTCTCGTTCAACCTTCTCACCTTCTCCATCTTGGTCCTCTAAGGTAACGGTTTTCGTTCGCGTAACGTTACCCTTCTCTTTTCGACCGTATGAAGTACTCAATAAGACCTCTTGGGGTATTGAGGACACTAGCTGCTGAACTATTGACCTACAATCCCTCTCGTTGTCTTTGTGTTGTCGTATTGACGGCATGATCTCCACCTTCTCACTGACTGTCAGTGATGCCATGGCTGCCGCCCACTCGGGGTCATCTCTGCTAAATTCTCTCTCTAACAATCCACCCAGCATCCGCATCACTTGCGGTGTGACCTGCACCGTTTTGTCCAGTAATGAGCGGCTGTTTATGTCCATGCGAGAGAGTTCCTGCTGGATCAGGTTTGAGCGCAGCAACAGATCCAAGGGCACTGGGTCCCTTTTGGATAGGATTTTTATCTCGGCTGCTTTTTCGACAGGTAGCTCAGGATGCCCTGGAATTGGATTTCCAGACTTATCTGACCATCTCGTTAAGGGAAGCGCTTCATAAGTTTCTTTGTCCAGATACGAGAATCCCTCCTTTATTTCTGCTTGATTGGCTTGCTTCTGCTCCAATCTTTCATAGAACTCAGTTTTCTTACTGAGGTTGTCAGCATTCTGGTGTTTGTCACGCATCCTGTGCTCGATTATCATATGGTAGCCATCCAATCTTACTATCCATCTACCAATATAACTCTGATCCATCGAGTAGGTCTTCAACCAGGATAACGCTCTGTTGTCCCTGCGTAACTTGAAGAGAGCGCTCGCCAAGTATGCACGGTACTTTTCCACGAAAGTGACTACTGCAAACATTTCTGCTTTTGGTGCACCATTTCAGCGTCACTCAAGACCCATTCAATTCTTGTTCCTGATGCAATATTCCTGAGATGGCTACTACCGACGCGTCTGTGTCAAGAACATACATGCCATCTCCTGGAGGCATGTCTAGTACTGGCGCTTCGCACAGTTCCCGTTTTATGTTCTCGAAGTCAACCTGTGCTTTCATCGTTCCATTCGAACTTCTTCCCTTTGTTGCGCATCAGCCTCTGCATTAAGTACACCTTGTCCGCATATCCTTTGATGAAATCACGGTAATAATTAGCAAACCCTAGGAAGTTCATTAGCTGTGTGTCCGTTCTCAGAGACTTCCATGTCAACACAGCCTCTACTGCTTCCGGATCCGGCCTCACACCATGCCTGTCCACCATTCTTCCCAGGTACTTAGTCGAATCCCTAAGGATTTCACATTTTGATGGTTTGCATTTCAAGCCTGCTCTTTTCATGCATCCAAAGACCTCATCGAGCCTATCAATGTGGTCTTCCAGGGTCGGTGTCGCTATGACTACGTCATCCACGTAATACATCACGAGATTCCAGTACTTTTTGGTCACCCCGATCAAAGCCTGAGCCATCAGTCTTTTAAAAGTGGCCATTGCATTGCACAAGTCGAAGGGAGTCCGCTTCCACTGGTACAATCCCAGTTCGCTTGCGAATCCGGTTTTCTCTCTTTCCTTCTTCCGCAGAGGGACCTGCCAGAAAGCCGACCCAAGTCCAGTGTTGTGAAGAACTTGGCATCACCATGTTTGGAGAGGCTCTCGTCTAATCGCGGTATCGGGTACGCATCTTTTATCGTCACCGCGTTCAAATAGCGAAAGTCGCAACAAAATCTTAACTGCCCCTTTTCTTTTTCGCCATTACCACCCCGCAAGCCCACGGCAATTTCGAGGGTTCTATCATGTCGTACTCGAGCAGCATTTCGATTTCCGCTCGGCACGCTTCCGACTTGTGTGGCGTCTTTCGTCTCGCGCCCTCTCTGTGCGGAACGGCACCTTCTTCCACTTCAATTTCGTGTTCGACGAAGTTACAGCAACCGATATCCGCTTTATGTTTCGAAAATATATCTGCGTTCCGATTTAAAACGTCCAGCAATTTTCGAAATCTCCCTCACCTACTTTCCCTTTTAAATGTTCTATCTCTGGCGAAACCGGTTTGTCAGAATCCAGTTCATATGACGAGGGGCGTTCCGGAAAATTCGAGCAGCTCGATAAGCCGTCATCCGTTTCGGACTTCATTGAAAACAATTTAATAATAGATTTGAATTCATTAATCCTGTTCAAAATTTTATCTTTATTGGCATGATAAGGACAGTCTTTCACATTATGTTTCTTCAAGTTTTGTGTCTCCTCATATTCTGTCCTCACCGGCTAAGCGTAACCAAGCTTCCTTCCACGCTGGATTGAAACCTTGGTGTCCAGTGTGTTCAATAACACACTGCCACACAGTCCGTTTCGCGTTACCGAGAAGCTCCGGCCTAAAATCACCGAACTCTGACTATTTGGATTCGGTAATAAGCAAAGCTGTTTACTATCACTTAACAAATTCAAATATCTCATTCTAAAAATTGCCACCACAGCTTGTCCTGGCTGTAGTTTTATTTTTCTATCTAAAAAATGTGGCACCTTGTTTCCGTCTGTTTTTATCCTATTAATTGGTTTCTTAACATACTTCCGGTCCGGGTTTCTAAACCGTATCAGACCGTTGTTCAAGTCAATCATCACGTCAAAATTCCTGACAATTTCTCAGCCCAAGATGAATTGGTCGGCGTCGTCTAAAATCTCTACTACCAGGAAACTCATCCATAGATCTCGTCATCATATGTGGAGAACCGTTATCGGAGTTCTTCCGGCCACGTAAATCGCCCCTCGGTTGGCTGCGGTCAGCCGGAGATTCGTCGGAATTAGATCTACCCTCGTGAATCCCATTCTTTCCCAAGTTTTTATCGGCATTATGCTCACTACCGCTCCTGTGTCTAGAAGCCCTGTGACTCCGGTTTTCTTGCCATTGGTGTCAAGCAGATGTGCTGTCACATCAGGTCGTATCCAATGTGTACCGCGTCTTGCTCCATCATGGCGTCATGGCCTATCCTGCGGACTTTGAGTTCCTCCTCCCCCAAATAGATCTGCCCTATTTGGTCACTGTCTGTTGTCACATAAGTCCTAGTGTAGATACTGATTCCATCTACGTTCAGCATCACTTGATACGGCCCATAGACTTCCACGTAGCGTCCATGAAGTTTCTTTATGCGAGGGCCACCTGTTGTTAGTAGTGCTCGCACATCTCTCGACTCAGTGCGTGGCTCCACCTGTCTCAGATAATCTGCATATGTGTCCAAATGCATCAAAGTGAACTCTGATGGTTCACTCAGATTTCTGATTACTTGGTGTCCAGCCACCGAGATTATCGACTGTATCTTGCTTCCTTGCGGCACCATGCCGAATCTGTGACCGGAGATCACATTAAGTTTAATGCTCAAACTGTTGGTGCTTTTGTCTCTTCAACCTCCGTTGCTTCGAAGGTATTGAGTTGCTCCTGTAGTTTCTCATTTTCCAGTTCGAGTTTCACTTTTTGTTCGATCTCATTTGTCACCAGCTCTATTGCACTCTGTTTATAGCATCCTTTGCAGCTGCTCTATAATCAATCTTGTAGTCATCGGTCGCAGTCACTGGTTCCGGTTCACATGTCTCTTCAGTTACCGCTTGCATTTTCTTCGTCACCAGTTCTTGCGGTTTGTCTTTTCTGCGCGCCTCTGCTTCACTCAACAGGCGAGCCTTGCTGGCTTTCACTCCTGACAAAGCCTCTTCTTGCCTTGGATGTTTGATGTCTGCCACTCACCCCAGAAATGCGGACAATCTGATTTAAAATGACCTTCCAAGTTGCAAAAGAAACCCATCGGGCCGAATTTCGCAACTACTCCTCTCATGAAATCCTCATGGTCAACTTCTGACGCATCTTCGTCCTCGAGGCCACAGCCCATTGCTTTCATGCCTTGTTTGTAAGTTGGCCATGCTGACACATGATGGTCTGTTGAACTGCAATTGGCACAGGAGAGTCTCTTGTCCATATCATCCCTCGGTTTGTACCAGTTGTTCCCTTGGTTTGCTGGCCGATTGTTAAAATTACCATAATTTTTCTTATAATAACCAGATCTCGAAGGACGTTTCAAAAAATATATATTCTTTTGACTTGAGCCTCAACTCCTCTGGTGTTGGCGCATTGGTTGATAGTGGAGTGTTGCCAGCATTGTTCGAAGTTCATCATTCTTCACACCATCGATGAATATTGAGGCTACTGCCAGGTTCATCCTTCGATTTCACTCATCCGGTTGGCTGCGTCTTCTCAGCATTTCCAAGTCGTCTAGAAACTTGTCTATCGTTTCATCCTCTCGCTGCCTCCGTTTCTCGAAGCTCATCATCGTCTGGTGCCCCTGCACCCCTGATCCAAAATGGTTTAACAAGATTTAGTTTTTTTTCGGCTGTGTCACGCTGATGTTGCTTCTTAACCATGACACAGTTCAAGGCTGTCCCTTCCAAGTTACTGGTGAGCGCACTGCATTCTTGTCTTTCCGACAAGTCCTCTTCCTCGAAATGCAGTTTCATTACCTCTATCCAGGTATCAATACAGCCGTCAGATTCGTCTTTATAGCATCTTGGTTTCTTAAAGACTCTTCTGGACATCTCACTGCGTTCATTGGTTCTGGATAACCTTTTAAGGAATGTCTCCAAAGACCTGTTCATGGGTTCAAAGGTTGTGGCCATTGCCGTAGCATCACTTGAGTGTTCTGCCTGAGTTTCGTCACCCCTTTCTAATGGTTCTCTATTTGGTGCATCCCTACAATCCGAATCAACGCGACTATTCCCTCCTTGGCCCACATGAACCTTCACTGGGCTGGCATTTCTCCTGTTACTGGGATCACATCTCCCAGTTGCATGTGTGCCTTGTGTCGGTCTTTCATTCGAGGTCTGTCTGTTCCCTGTTGAACTTGCCCTACTTTTGGGGCCCCATTTTCTATGATCACATGTGGTATAGCCTGATGAGCTGCCCCTGCATCTAGTGGTGTAACATTCGCCCAGAAGATACATATCGACGGAAAATAAAACTAAGTCATAAGACGACTGGCCAACGTCTAAACAGAGTTTTACATGCCAGTACTTTCGATGGTCTTTCTAACATCGGGTCGACAAAATCGTTACTGCTTTCGGCTTCGGTCAAAAAACTCAAACTAACTCAATTACATGCAAAATTAGTGTGCTCATGGCTGGTTCTCAGTATCCCCAGACCACGAGGTCACTCCTAAAAACAGGGCTATTACTACTTATTGAATCATTATTGTTTTTGTTCAGCAGATAAAAATCGTCATCTCCATCGAAGATGGATCAACTCTTTCCCCCAACTCCTAGCTTCTCATCCTAGCAAAATGAATTCAGATGTTAATTAAATTCAAATCAGGACATGACAGGGAAGCTAAAAGTTCATATAAGATGATAAAATTTCAGTCCGGAAACCCCTCCGGATTCTCGAATCCATTGAATCAAGCACGTTAAATTTGATTTCTCTGTAACCCGGAAGGCTGGTTTCCACCCCTCACTGTTGTTAGCAACTGCCTTGCAACTATTGTAGCGACACAATAGTTGCAACTCGGAACGGTTTCTGCTAACTCTGCAATTTGTTGTCGTTTTTCAATCACAATTTCCGTTGTTATCGCTATCGCAACTGATGTTGTTGTGTTTTTCTTCGACTTTCTTGCGAAAATGGCCGTTTCTGACGTTTCTCAGAATTTTTACGACATCACTTCGAAAATTTAAAATTTCAAAATACCAGAATATCTTTACCTTCACCGTCTGGCTAATCGTCCTAATAACGTCATCAATCCTTCAAAATCACTTACTCGGAAGGTTCGCTGCTAAAAACTCCGAGACTGCAGAGATTGCAAGTTGATCCATTCTGGTCGAATGTCACATACTCCCCGGACAGACCGGTCAATGTCCTCATTGAATCTCGCAATGTTCGTAAAATGGATACAGTGTCATCGAACAGAAATTACAAAATGCACGAAATTACTTTTATCCGCGTCACATCGACTCACTGCAGAATATAATTGGCATCGTACTACATCACTCTAGCCTTCAAATTCTTTCATTATTCTGCACACTGAGGATATGCTCTAAGATAAAAACATCTTTTCTGACTTCCAATGTCAATGTCCTGATTAAAAGTTTTTTCTCCTAGATTTAAAAGATGTTGGTTTGCAGGACAGTCCTGCCAACCAACAAGCTAAAATTATCCTACTGTGCTCCTTCCCTTCGGAAATCTTGCTTGTTATCGTCCTGAATATTAAAACTAAGAAACTCTGTAATAAGAAAAAACAATGCAACAATCTCCGAGATTACCCAAGTCTTTCATGTCACCACAAAGTGATCAGTCGTCCTAAGTGATTAAAAACAATCATGCAGGCTGGAAAATTTCAAACATACTTTTCACTCAAGCCTTTCTTAATAAATAATAAGTGTCTCTAAAGCCACTTCACTAAAAATTAGAATGCAAATTTATAAATGCAACAAATTCTTTAAGGTTCAAAACTCCACTAATTGTTTCAGTTTTCAGTAACAACTTGGTTGCTTGGTTTCTCACTTGAGTTTTTCATACACATAAAACAATTCTGAGTTTTAACTTTTTTTCATCACTTCTTTGTTTTCTTCTTTTTCGTCGTTAAGAAGTTCTAAAACTTCTAAATTCTTCTAATTCTCTTTCTTTTTGCCTCTTGTTTTCTCGACCATTTGTCACTGTTCCATCTCCTCCTCCTGTGATATTGACTCTGCAACAGTTTCTGTGTCCTGCAACACATCGTTAGCTATCCTGACGCTGTTGGAAGCAGTCCTCCAACACTTCTGCTCTTCTACCCTCTGTTTGCAACAAGGTAGGGGATCCACGTTAGATTCTCTCTTCCTGCAGAAGCTGTTGTGGAGACACAACGTCACATTTCTCTCCAAATCTTCCTTCAACATCTCTGCTATCTCCTGTCCACTACGTTCACTTGTCCTGGAGATTCTTTTCACAGCGGTGGTCACTGCAATCCGATGAGTCACGAAAGTTCGCTTGAAGGCTTCCGCTCCAATGTCCAGCTGATATCCACTGTACACTCTGCCGTGCTTCGACATATGCTTCTTAGCATATTAGTACAACCATGCAGTCATGTTAGCTAGCTCTGAACCATGGAATCAATCGTCTTCTCGCCCATATCCTCTCCACTTCCATTGGAATGTTTAGAATCTTGCTCATTGTCTCAAAAATATCTAAATCTTTCAGACAATCCAATTTCTGCAACTGTTCTATCGTTGGCGCTTCCTGTCTATTGTTCTCTCTTACATGAGCTTCCAGCCATCCTATCGCCATCATAACTCCCAATATCACTATTGTTATGGGCTGTAACGAGTCTGGTAAACCCATGGAGAGCAGCTCTCCAGAGTCCCAGATCAACATCAGATTACTACGATTGGGATACCACCAAGTCTGCAACAAGCAGTGGCAGGGAAACTCGTCATGTGTCAACATGATGCTCCTCCAATTACGTTTTCCCGAAGCTTCCAGTAAAGGTTCCACTTCCATCATCACTCGGTGGACTTCATCATTTTCGTCTACTGTATTGTAATCTGTAGCAGTTGATCCTCTCTGTTTCTGTCTCTCAAAGTCACTGAAGTTCCCGCTCACGTATCCCATGAACTTCTCTCCCAGTATCGATTCTAACTCTTCCTTTGTTCTCTCTGGAACTGCTGAGAACATCTTACATAGCAACTTGGAAGATTTCTCGGACATTCTCGCCAGTCTCACACACTTCGGCACTGAGAAGGCTTGATCCACGATCGTTCTCGTACTCTTTACATCCACAGCTACAAAATGTACCGGGTATCTGCTCTTGCACATTGGAGCCAATGTCGAACCCACCACATAACGTGCTCCTGATGGTCTACAATAAGTCTCACTGTGTCTGATGTTCATTTCCGCCTCAATCGCTTCCCTCCATTTTTCTATGTACTTTTGCTCAGTTTGCAGAACTCCTGGAAATACTTCTACACTGATGGCAGTGACCATCTCATGTCTCTGTTCTAGATTCAATAGTGCTTCTAAAGAACCAAACATGCTGTAGAATCCTATTGCAGTCACTAGATTCACCTTGGTCCTCCATGGCAATCAGCGATCAGTTCCGTTTCCGTCCTTGTCTTCATCATGACATTCCCAAACATTATTGTCAATTGCTTGTGTTGTCTCTCTAGGGTTTTCACACAATCCATACCTCCACAAACGTGACCCTCCAGTCCACAGACTTCCGCCAGACAGTTACCAGGTTTCACCCAGTCTTCTGGTCCCCAGCCAGGTAACTCCACTTTATCTTCCCCGCTGCTCCTAGAGGCCGTTGTCATCACATTATATATGATGTTGAGGTGACGCAGGTTACAGTCTGCATTCAGTTCCCTCCGCTCGTCTTGTGTCGCTCGTAGTATCGAGTCAGCGTTGGGACTACGACACCATGATGGCCTCATCAATTCCCACACCACCATCAAGCTCGCTCTCAGCAATTCATATCAGAACCCCAACCCAAACTCCACTCTTTTGTCGGATTTTGGTACGGAAGGTGCAGTCACCTCTTCTTCCAAGATCGATCCCAATTTAATTTGAGGATTGGTGGCGCTCATAATCGTCACAATTCTCGACATCCAGAATCCATTCCGCAGCTCTCCAGAGTCCCAGATCAACATCAGATTACTACGATTGGGATACCACCAAGTCTGCAACAAGCAGTGGCAGGGAAACTCGTCATGTGTCAACATGATGCATCTCCAATTACGTTTTCCCGAAGCTTCCAGTAAAGGTTCCAGTTCCATCATCACTCGGTGGACTTCATCATTTTCGTCTACTGTATTGTAATCTGTAGCAGTTGATCCTCTCTGTTTCTGTCTCTCAAATTCACTGAAATTCCCGCTCACGTATCCCATGAACTTCTCTCCCAGTATCGATTCTAACTCTTCCTTTGTTCTCTCTGGAACTGCTGAGAACATCTTACATAGCAACTTGTAAGATTTCTCGGACATTCTCGCCAGTCTCACACACTTCGGCACTGAGAAGGCTTGATCCACGATCGTTCTCGTACTCTTTACATCCACAGCTACAAAATGTACCGGGTATCTGCTCTTGCACATTGGAGCCAATGTAGAACCCACCACATATCGTGCTCCTGATGGTCTACAATAAGTCTCACTGTGTCTGATGTTCATTTCCGCCTCAATCGCTTCCCTCCATTTTTCTATGTACTTTTGCTCAGTTTGCAGAACTCCTGGAAACACCTCTACACTGATGGCTGTGACCATCTCATGTTTCTGTTCTAGATTCAATAGTGACTCTAATGAACTAAACATGCTGTAGAATCCTAGTTCAGTCACTAGATTCACCTCTGTTCCTCCATGACAATCCGCTATCAGTTCCGTTTCCGTTCTTACTTTCATCACGACGTTTCCAAACAATACCGTCAATTGCTTGTGTTGTTTCTCTAGGGTCTTCACACAGTCCAGACCTCCACAAACGTGACCCTCCAGTCCACAGACTTCCGCCAGACAGTTACCAGGTTTGACCCAGTCTTCTGGTCCCCAGCCAGGCAACTCCACTTTATCTTCCCCGCTGCTCCTAGAGGCCGTTGTCATCACATTATATATGATGTTGAGGTCACGCAGGTTACAGTCTGCCTTCAGTTCCCTCCGCACGTCTTGTGTCGCTCGTAGTATCGAGTCAGCGTTGGGACTAGGACACCATGATGGCCTCATCAATTCTCACACCACCATCAAGCTTGTTCTCAGCAACTCATCTCAGAATCCCAACCCAAACTCCACTCTTTTGTTGGATTTTGGTACGTAAGGTGCAGTCACCTCTTCTTCCAAGATCGATCCCAATTTAATTTGAGGATTGGTGGCGCTCATAATCGTCACAATTCTCGACATCCAGAATCCATTCCACTTAGGAACGGGATTTCACTATCCCTATAGCTCCGGATACGTAGCTGTACGACTTCTTCTTAATTGGTCCACAGTATTCACTGGACTTCGGCAGTACCCCCATAGATTCTTTACTGAGTCTCAGCTCCTTGTTTGAAAATCTCCTGATTTCGTCTATCTTTCTCATGGGCCCTAACTCCTCGGGTTCTTTCATATTCACCCTCATCGGTTTACTTTGATGCATATCCAGCAGTGCTAGCAAGAGTAAGGCTTTTGCTCGCTCAACGCCCTCCCTCAGAATCTTGACACAGGTGTTCAATTCTGGTACTGAGATCTGTTCTATCATGAATCGAATGAAACAGAGAGCGTCTCTCCGCTTCGCACACGCTACTGCTGCTCCCTCTTGGATCATCAGATCCCTCAGGTTCGTCATAAGGAAAACCTTCTCTTCTTTTGACCTTTTCCTTTCTTCCGAATCGTACTCTTCGCGAGTCAGTTCCATCAGGCACCAGGCAAACCTAGTTGTAACTCTGTTCTCACGTAAGGAAATGCCATGAGAGAGTGTTTTTTTGGCGCAGTCCTCATTTCTTCTTCGAAGTGCCATTACACCACTGCTTTCCATGGAAGGCTCACCAACTGCTCCATCGTTTCTGCCTGTATCTCAGACGACGCTAAGGTCCCGTACGTCTTCTGCTTGAGGTTGGTGCCTTGCAACCTTGCCTCCAGATAACCTTCCATGGCACTCTTGTCTTCCAAAGCCATCACATTCCCTCTAGCCGAGTTTCGGTACTCCAACATCTCCATTTATCCACCGGCGGGTTCATCTCTCGTCTCTGCCTCCGATACTGTCAGACGGTTGTATTCTACTGGTATTAGTTGTCCTCCGACGTATCCCTTCCCGTGATTCATGGGAGATGGCTTGAAGTCTCTCATTGTGCTCTCTCCACATTGGCTGAGTATTACCTTTTCTAAGGTTGCTCCAGTCAGAGTGCGGTCACTCCTTTTGGATTTATAACCGTTGACTTTATTCCCGCCATGAGAATGGGTGGCACCATCGTTATATCAGTCAACATCTTATCCGTGCCAGACAGTTGATAATCGCCTTGTCCCAAATCCATGACCTCTTCGACTCGTTTTCTCTTCGCTGAATTGACAGCTTTCGCCGATATCTCCGAATCCACCTTCGTCTTTCCTACTCTTCTCGGCATCACTCTGCTGCCTAACTTCATTTTAATTTCGTTGATCTTATCAATCACCAATTTCGATCGCATCGTCCCTTTCCTGGTTCTTGACAGGTACACCACCTCTCCTTTATCGTCCTGCGGCGTCATCTTGATGGGAGAGTTCGCTTCACTTTCGTCAGTGGCTGAGTCAATCAACAACTCACTCAATCTCCATTCACACTCATCAAGCGTGTCAAGGACTTCCCGCATCAAGGGTCGGTTGAGACCTGTTTTCAGAATGGACTGGGTCCCATAGCTCTGAACCACTGTCCAGACTTCTTCCATGAACGCCACTCTGTCCAATTTGCATCTCGTCCTACTCTCATGGTCTCGGTGATGTACTTCCCGCTCCTCTTCGGGCAACGTTCCCAAGAAAGGTACTCTAGCTGAGCCCTCTGTTCTCCTTCTTCTAGGTGATTCCATGATGATTCTTTGTTCGTTATTTCTTGAATTGCCAGGAAGGCTACTCTCCGGCAAATTCCGTTTCGTTTCCATGAAGGCTGACGGAGGTTCAAGTGTCGAAATGCCTTCATCCGCTGGCATATTCGTCTCCAACGTATCTGCGTTGTTCTCAAGATCACTGAATGTATTGAAGTCCAGGCTGGATACTCCTTCTGTCGATGCTCTGTCGTCTTCCCCATCAGCTTCATCTACATCTTGTTGCATGGGCTCTTCCGTTTGACGGCTTCCTCCCTGTCCGTCATCTCCTTCTGACATATCTTTCTTTGAACTCGAGGGTCCTTGTTCGTCATTGTCGGTCCCTTTCGGAAGTTTCGGTATGATCAATGTACCGGCTGATCTATCTTCCTCTTCTCCATTGACCACTTTGATTTCCTCACAGCCAAAGGGTGCTAGGAAAGTTCTCGTTCGCAGCGTTACTTCTACCGTCAACTCCCGTTTTACACTGGTCAGGATCAAGGAGGCCTCAGGCAGCTCGGTCCTGCCTCTCATTTTCATAGGCGCCAAGCCTAATCCCGCCCACGCGTCATCAAATCTTTCAGGCTTGGGAGTCGCGGCGTTGCTTATTCGGCTTCTCGTTGCTTGACCCGTATAGGCAAATTGTGTGTACTGTAACACAGCGGTATTTCTTCCCACAAAGTATGTGTCCAACGTTGCTTCAAAATTCCCTACTCTCCTTTCATTGGTTTCGAATGCTCTCAACCTAGGAGTTTGTACCACGGAGACTGCTCCGAGTAACATCCTTCTTATCAGATTGGAATTCAGGGATTGCATCCGGCAGCTTCTCGTAATCACCCCAGTCCTTCGTATCTTCTCTCACTTTATGATATGCTGCAGTGAGACGAGGCATTCTGGTTATTTCACCATTCGTTTTATCATAGGGTCTCAGATTCCAAAGCTTCGGAAACACTTCGATGTGTCCTCTTTCTACTTCTCCCATGCGATCACGGACGTGATCGTCAAAATTGATGACTGTCCTTTCTGGCTCTGACTTCAGTGCGCTACCGTCCACCGCTGATATGAGGTTCAGGTGCAGCACCGACCTTCTATACGCCTCCACTTTAACATCAGGGAACGCAAACGTGACTGCTGGTCCATAGATCACTGTCACGAACTCCGTGACTCATATAATCCACGCCAAGGGATCGGTTCTCATAGCCAAGCTCAGATCGGTTAACAGGGGCATGCCTCCAACATGTCGTCTAACATCTTCTTCTCTTTCAATAGTCTCATCTTCTCCCGTTCCAAAGCGATTTTGTTGTAAGAGATATTGGATAAGGGTGTGTCTCAAGTCTCTTATCTTATTCCACGAGTCCGTGGATTTCTTCATATCTAAGATCCTCACTATCTCTTTCATCTGCTCTGAACAACGTGTCAATTTCATTAGTCCTCCCAAGTTTCCGTGGGTAATCGCAATCAATTTCAGAAGTCCATCTAACCGCAGGTACTGGATTCCTTCGGTGAGCAGCATCACCGGTCCTTTCACGAAACTCTCTGCTCCAAAGGTCACGAAAAAGGCTATTAGTTCCACTATTGGCACTTCCATTACTGCTTGGAGGAATTCCTCAATCAAGTAATGAGAAACTTTCGGGTAGACTTTTGTCAAGAAGGACGCGGTCCATCCGGCTCCCAACCCTTCCAACATGCTGTCTGTCCGTTCAAAGCCTTCCTGTCCCTTCACTTCCTGGGTCCAGAAGGTTTCCAGGGTAATCTGACACGGCATTCAGCGGCATTTTCCGCCAGGTTCACCTCCTTTAACAAGTAGGCATGGATCTTCGTGATCATTACAGGGCTTTGCTCAAAAGCATCTGCACCCAATGCCGCTACTCGCTTCTCAAAACCATCGCTTTCAAATGAGCTTTCGTCTCTAGTGAATTTTTCTTCTTCGTGCTTTCACCTGTCTTTTCCATTGCTCGAAACCATAAATCGTTGGACATCGCTACGATCACCCGATGGTCGTCGTCAATTCCCGGTTTCAGTTTAAGCTGTCGACTGAAATTGGACAGTTCCAATCCCAGCACCTCATCCAACACTAACATGTGTAGCGCATGGACCTTGAAGCCTCTCATCGCGTTTGATATATGTGACCACACTGCAGATAGTTCAGCCCTGAGTGGCCTCAGGTTCTCCATCTCTGTCATGCGATTTGGGGCTGATATGATCACATCATATTTTCTTTCCCAAAGCAAGGTTACAATTGCATACACGAATTTCAGTCCATCCGGGAGATGTGCAAACCCCGGAGTCAGCGCGAATACTACCCTCGGTGTCACCTTGGTGAACGACCCCTCCTTCGTCGCATCCACCACTTCGCCCATCGACTCAAGGATATCTTTTATCGCTGGCCACACAGCATTCTCTGCCGATGTAGAATCCCCGACTCTGCTCAGAAAACCTCTACCGTGTAGATGGTCATTGATGCCAGCAAACACGATCGTAATTGGGTTCATGTCCATCTGCCTTTGTACCCCTATAGCCAGAGATACCGATTGTAGTAGATCCAGGTCGCCCGCTGCCAACATTATGACGTCCGGCCAAAACAGAGACTTGGAGGTCTATACGAACTCTGAATTCGCTACTATCATGATCTTGGCTTTCCTTATTTCTGCTTTGTCATAGGCGGCGAAGATGGTCTCATCTTTCTTTATTGCTTTCAATCCGCCGTATCTCTGGACATCACCTTCTTGATTCACGAGTTTCGGGTATATTCTTTCCTTCACATGACCAGGGGGTGTCGTCAGCTGCCTGAACATATTAACATGTTGCCCGATCGGCGCTCTCATCGTCACAAATCTTCTTCGTCTTTCATCTCGATTCCCCTCATCGTGATTCAATCTCACATCTTGCAATGGTCTCGCTTTCACTGGTCCCATTGTGTTTTTAGAGGGCAGTATCTCTAGATCAGCAAGTCTCAAGGCCGTCGTGGAACTGAAGTTTATACTCGCGGCTACCAGCCAGTCTACGCCTGTTATCGAGTGCAGCCTGCTAACGGACAGCCTCGCTCCATTCAGCATCCTCCTTGCATCTTCGATGAAGCTCACCCTCTGGAGATCCAGCTTCATTAGCTCGTCTTTGTATACATGCCAGGGAGACGGTATGGGTCTTGACCACATCAACGAGCCTCTGCCCGGGCGTCTCTCCTCTCGACTGGTACTTGTCGTCTCTGATCTCGTGTCCGATCTAGACATGCTGGTTGTCTCCTCGATTGGGTTAACAGGTCCTAGTCTTCTCCGAGGATGAATGGTCCTCCTCACCGCTGCTTCTCCCAATCGGTCTTGAACCTCTGTCCTTTGACCTGTTTCGCTGGAGCTCTGTTGCATATAATTCGTGACGGCCGGAACCGTCCCCAAGCGTATTTCCAGGTTAGGGGGCACAAAGGTAGTAATCACCGCATCACTCGCTGTTCCTTCTTTTTTCAGCACTCCTGATCGAAGAGTTCTGCCTCTAGTTCATCCAATCGCTCTTGGAAGACTTGATTCAACCAAGCCTGTCCTTCAATGCTATCGAAATGGATGCCGTCCGTGGACAGTCTGGCCTGATCCATGGCTCTCAACTCATGTTCAATGTCCATGAGGATCATTCTTCCGGCATTCCGACTTGCGAGATTCCTCAAGATGTTATTCCACCTGACGACTCCTTCGTTGTGCCTTCTCCCTGCAGCTGTCAAGCTCCTCGCGTTCATTGCCACAGTGCAAACGGTCAGTACCGCGCAATTGAATTTCTACCAGAGGGTAGTAAACAAACTCACCATCATTGATTCCCATAGCGCTTCCTGCTCATCTGGAGCTCTGGAGATGTCATTCGTCCCAACCAGGATCATCACATTGGGGATCCTCCCTGGATTCATCAGTTCCGCCCTTCGTTATAACTGGGCTATCGTCGCGCCTCCAAAGGCCATCACCGTGGTGACCCACGAGGTCCTCAAATTCGATAGTACTCTGACCAAGCTGTCTCCCAGTATCAGTTGTGATGTCCCCAGTGGTGGTTGCTGCAGGTTTACTGCAGGTTGCTGCAGGTTGAAGCAAGCTCTTGAACTCTCCGGAACTCCCGTGAAATTGTATTTCAATTGATTGTTCTTTTGTACGTCTATTATGCGAGACACTTTCTTCGCTGGTATCTTCTGTACTCTTCTCTCTGGGGCCTTCGAGCCCCCCATGAGTGGCGTCACGTCACTTATCCCCTGTCTGATTACTGTTTGGGAGAGTCGTACTCTGCCCGTGTCGTCGATCGTTCCATAGGGTGCAGTCACCCCGGAACCTTGTGTATTCTTATTGGCGACTAGTCGTCCAGCTGTCTCTATCAGCCTCTGCACTGTTTGCAGGTATCGCCTTCTCCAGGGCGGTTTTCAACGCCATCTGTTCC
The DNA here is from genome assembly GCF_963678635.1 of Symsagittifera roscoffensis. Classification (NCBI taxonomy): domain Eukaryota; kingdom Metazoa; phylum Xenacoelomorpha; order Acoela; family Convolutidae; genus Symsagittifera; species Symsagittifera roscoffensis. Next base: position 14,594,390 of record NC_087071.1, read on the forward strand.
GATCGTTGTTTGTAGTCCTGCCTCAAGCGTTCAATTTCTTGACCCTGCTTTTTGTTGCAGTCTTTGAACAACCTTCTCCACATGTCCCGATTGTCCTCCATAATGAGCATGCTTTTGGTAATCTCGTCCAGCTCCTATCCAGATCTTGCATGGTTTGGTCCGTCTGAACCTTCTGTCCTACTTTCGCTCTATTTGGTGGCACAGCTGTTCTCAGTGGTGAACCAGACGAGGCAGCCTCGCTGTTCATCTCCTGATGCATTCTCTTCAGCCCAGGTTTGGTCTTGGAGGGCATAGGCGTTTCACCTGGTCGGTAAGTCCTAGAACTTCCCAATCCAGGCTCATTCGCCAAGTCACTCCCTGAGAGAGCCCCTTTCTCCACCTCATCACTCTCATGTTCGGGCGGTCCAGTACTCCCCTCTCTCCATATGTTGCCATTAACAGGACTTCCGTGGGGCGGTCCTCACGGTTGTCATGCCCCAAGATGTTGATCAGGGCGGTCAGCAACATGACTACCTCTGGGTCCTCCAGAGCGAAGTCTCGTTCCATCAGCCGACGATAGATCGCATCTACCATCGGTCTCACATATGCCTCTGCCAGGTCCATCAATTCATCCAGGTTGAAATTGTCCATACCGTGCTTCAGATTTGATTTGATTCGATTCGATTCCAAGGTTTTGACTCAAGTGAGTAATTAAATGATCAATCAGGATCTAGAAAAGAAGTCGCAAATATCACACTTGTCAGTTTCACCTTAACATATATCGCTAAAAAACTAAAATTTGCTTAAGAACAGTTCAGATAAAAAGATAATTATCCTAAAATTTAATTTAAAAAAATCGGTCTCTAAAATTTTGGAATTCGACCTAAGATTGGACAGTCTAAACTTCTATTCCTAAGATCGTCTTTCAGTTGTTCATGGTCACTAACCCCTACTTACCCAAGATCTTAATAACATGACACATAATAATAACATAACACATAACCTACACCACATAACTTAGCCTTTAGCCTATCACCTTCCTACACTTCACTCAGCCTATCCTTAAAAAAAATATTTCTTATGCAGATATACTTTTATATTAGTATCAGATAATATCACGTGTACAAGCGCGTACAGTTCCCTAGGATGCAGTCGTCCTCTGTTCGGATCATACACTGGAAGCGAGAGCTCCTTCACGTCCATTTTCAAGAGGAAATCTCTCAACCTCGTCAAGGACAAGACTAGGTTCTCTGGGTCCACGTGCTGCTTCTCCGTCGCCCTCGTCACCAAGAAGCATAGGTATTTTCCCGGTATTTGTGATGCCGCCGGAGGTAAGGCTGCTACGGCCCCTACTCCTGGTCGTTGCTTCCAAAGGAATTCCACGTTTTTGTATTCTCTCTTAAAATCTGCCGCTAAGGCTGTCCTGAAACTCATGTCTGCTGTGATTGCTATCGCGCATGTTCTGTTTGTGAGTATGAAATCACTGTCTGTTATTATTATGCTACTTGAATACTCATTTGGTGAGTTAAAGTATGACTCAACTACCCTCCCTATGTCAGGTTTCTTAGGTTCTTCGCCTGTTTCTGCTTCTAAATCTCCTGTTTCTCTTGCTACTCTTAATTTTTTTATTATCAAGTTTTCAGTGTGGGTGAGTCCTACCCCCACTCCCCGGACAAAAATACCCTTCGACGTCCCCGTCGATCGCATATCGGATGTCAAGTGACACTGGTCTGTTTAGGGTCTGATGACATTTCGTTCAGCCACTCCAAGACTCGCAGATTTGTAAGATCTTCTTCGTAGGATTCCAATTGCTCCTCGTCGAAATCTACTTCGGGTTTCGACCTAACCTCGATCCATTCCTGGTCGTGATCATCTACTATGTCAATGTCTTGTGAGACTGTTATGCTTTCTAGACCCATCATTTCTTCCACTATCTTTTTCAGATCTATCCTATCTACTACAAAGTTGTCACCGTAACGGTTGTATTTATTTCTAGCTCTTCTCCCGTCGCCTTGTCGAGTCTGCATCGTGAACGGGAGATCTCGTTCCAAATTGTTGGGAACCTCTGTTTGTTCGAGATCCTGCCAATCTTCCTCTGCATAAGGTAAGGTTTCATCATCCGCTTCGATCACCTCATTTGGATCCAGGTCCAGTGGTGTATTTGTTCCCTCCTCTACGACCTCGTTTCCATCGTTCTTCTCCCTGGTGCCTTTCTCGTTTACTTCACAAGCGGGATCCATCATCAGATAATCCCCTTCTTCTATGTCTGCGGGTATACACCAATCTTCTGTCGATGGATTGTGTGGCTTAATGTTCTCATAGTGGGCGGCTCGGCCAGTACTCACTCTATAAAAACGTCCCTCCTGGTGCACTTCTGTATTCATGAAGGGTCCCCTCCACTTCTTTAGGAGCTTTTTCGTCCCTTTCGGTGGTATAACGTTCTGAAATACCCATACATAGTCTCCCACCGAGTAAGCTTTTGCACCAGCTGCTTTCTTGACCAATTTCTTTCTCTGTCTTGCCTGTGCTTGCTGAGTAGTTCGTCTACACAAATCGTTCAACTCCTGTTGACGTCTGATCAAATCCCTTACGTAAACCTGCGGAGACGTTTTCTTTCCCTCATACTCTGGATAGAAGGTTAAGGGTAAAGACTTCTCGTGTCCAATTAGCATCATGTGTGGACTCACTCCGGTGGTGGAGTGTTGCGTGCTATTATAGGCTCCCATCACCTGTGGAAGGTATCAGTCGCAATCGGTCATGTACCTGGAACAATATACCCTCAGCATCGACACTAACGTTCTATTTTGTCTTTCCACTAAGCCATTCGTCTGAGGGTGGTATTTCGTGGAGTGAGCTTGATCAACCTGTGAGCATCTCATAAGCTCTTTCGTAAGCTCTCCTACGAAGGCTTTTCCATTGTCCGATTGAAACGTCATCGGACAACCATGTCTCGCTATCCACGTATTGATCAGGTGGTCGCATGTCTCCTCCGCCGAGGCAGTTATGCAGGGCACGGCTTCAGCATACTTCGTAAAATGATCTATCATGACCAACACTTGGTTATAACCGATGTCTGTCATGCATATCTTCTGGTGATCTATCTGCACCACCTCGTTGAATTCAGACGACTCAATCGATTGTAAAGGAAATCGCAATTTCCTTGGATCCTTGACCTGTTGGCATGACAGGCACGCTGTTACCCATTTCTCACCTGCCTTTTTCATTCCAGGCCACTCAAAGCGCTTCAGGATCCTCTGATACACATTGTCGATCCCTTGATGGCCCATCTGATCATGCGACCTGAATATTAGTTCTGTCTGATAGAGTTGCGGCAACACTATCGCGTTATACTTGTATGAGACTTTGTCTTCTTCTCTTCTATTGCAAGCCACGATCCCGTCCTTGTTCAGATATAATATCCCTTCCTTCTGCATGAAGTATTGTCTCAGGATCCTATAACTGTCTTCTTCCAGGTCACCTTTGTCTGGTGTACCATTTTCTATCCACCTTTTCAGGTTACTTGTCATGGGGTCATTTCTTTGCGCCCTTAGTAGGTCCGAGAGTCTGTATCTCGCCTTCAAGTATGTCTTCATGACCCTCATTTGACAATTCATCTCATTGGGCTGGTGTGTGTCCTCCTCCATCTTTACGCAGCAAATCTTCGCCAATGGTTGTGTTTCTTGTTTGAACGGTTGAAGATCAGTCCTGACTACCTCTTTGCTGCAACAGACTCATCGACCGCTTCGATACCGCTATCGTTTCCAAATCATCCGCTGCGTTGTCAAAGATCCTTTCACTTGGTATGAGGTAGCGATCACTGTCAGGGTCTTGGTACACTTCTCTATCCAGATCCCTTGCGCGAGTTTCCACTAGCAGTGTGTGGATCGCTAGTTCTGACAGATCTGATCCCGAGCTCGAGTTCCTGTCTGAGTTTGTGTCCATACTTGAATTCCTGGAACTGTCACCCATTGAAGAGTCTGTGATGGAGTCCGCACCCTCCTTCAGATCAGGTCCGTACACTCTCCGCATCCATCTAAACTCCCCCCATAAAACTTTGGTCCCAAGGTCCTGTTTTTTGTCATGGACTTTTTTATCTATCTCAGACTCCCCTGACATACTTCCTTGTCCCGGATGTTGATCTCGAACTCGCCGGTTTAACTTACCATTTGTCTCCCCGGACAAACAGTCTTGCTCCAGTTCTAGTTCAACCTTCTGGCCCTCTCCATCTTGGTCCTCAAAGGTAACGGTTTTCGTTCGCGTATCGTTACCCTGCTCTTTCAGACCGTATGAAGTACTCACTAAGACTTCTTGGGGTATTGAGGACACCAGTTGCTGAACTATTGACCTACAATCCCTCTCGTTGTCTTTATGTTGTCGTATTGACGGCATGATCTTCACCTTCTCACTGACCGTCAGTGATGCCATAGATGCGGCCCACTCGGGGTCATCTCTGGTCACTTCTCTCTCTAACAATCCACCCAGCATCCGCATCACTTGCGGTGTGACCTCCACCGTTTTGTCCAGTAATGAGAGGCTGTTTATGTTCATGCGAGAGAGTTCCTGCTGGACCAGGTTTGAGCGCAGCAACAGATCCAAGGGCACCGGGTCCAATTTGGGTAGGATTTTTTATCTCGGCTGCTTTCTCTACAGGTAACTCAGGATGCCCTGGAATTGGATGTCCAGACTTATCTAACCATCTCGTTAAGGGAAGCGCTTTATAAGTTTCCTTGTCCAGAAACGAGAAACCCTCCTTTATTTCAGCTTGATTGGCTTGCCTTTGCTCCAATCTTTCATAGAACTCAGTTTTCTTACTGAGTCTGTCAGCATTCTGGTGTTTGTCACGCATCCTGTGCTCGATTATCATATGGTAGCCATCCAATCTTACTATCCATCTACCAATATAACTCCGATCCATCGAGTAGGTCTTCAACCAGGATAACGCTCTGTTGTCCACGCGTAACTTGAAGGGAGCGCTCCCCAAGTGTGCACGGTACTTTTCCACGAACGTGACTGCTGCAAACATTTCTGCTTTTGGTGCACCATATTTCATCTCAGTGTCGCTCAAGAAGACTTTGCTGCCATATGCAATGGGACGAAGAACCGTTCTTCCATTCCATTCTTGTTCCTGATGCAATATTCCTGAGATGGCTACTACCGACGTGTCTGTGTCAAGAACATACATGCCATCTTCTGTAGACATGCCGCGTAGTACTGGCGCGTCACACAGTTCCCGTTTTATGTTCTCGAAGGCAACCTGTGCTTCATCGTTCCATTCGAACTTATTTCCTTTGATGCGCATCAGCTTCTGCATTGGGTACACCTTGTCCGCATATCCTTTGATGAATTCACGGTAATAATTGGCAATCCCTAGGAAGCTCATTAGCTGTGTGTCCGTTCTCGGAGCCTTCCATGTCACAGCCCCAACACAGCCTCTATTGCCTCCGGATCTGGCCTCACACCATGTCTGTCCACCATTCTTCCCAGGTACTTAATCGAATCTCTAAGGACTTCACATTTTGATGGTTTGCATTTCAAGCCTGCTCTTTTCATACATCCAAAGACCTCATCGAGCCGATCAATGTGGTCCTCCAGGGTTGGTGTCGCTATGACTATGTCATCCACGTAACACATCACGAGATTCCCGTATTTTTTGGTCACTCCAGTCAAAGCCTGAGCCATCAGTCTTTGACAAGTTGCGGTTGCATTGCACAAGCCGAAGGGCATCCTCTTCCACTGGTACCATCCCAATTCGCACGCGAATCCGCTTTTCTCTCTATCCTCCTTCCGCAGAGGGACCAGCCAGAAGGCAGAACCCTAGTCCAACGTGGTGAAGAACTTGGCATCACCAAGCTTAGAGAGGCTCTCGTCTATTCGCGGTATCGGGTACGCATCTTTTATCGTTACCGCGTTAAAGTAATGAAAGTCGCAACAAAATCTAAGCTGCCCACCTTTCTTTTTCGCCATTACCACCCCGCAAGCCCATGGCGATTTCGAGGGTTCTATCATGTCGTATTCAAACAACATTTCTATTTCCGCTCGGCACGCCTCCGATTTGTGTGGCGTCATTCGTCTCGCGCCCTCTCTGTGCGGAACGGCACCTTCTTCAGTTCAATTTCGTGTTCGACGAAGTTACAGCAACCGATATCCGCGTTATGTTTCGAAAATACATCTGCGTTCCAATTTAAAACGCCCGCAATTTTTCGAAATATCCCTCACCTATTTTCCCTTTTAAAGGTTCTATTTCTGGCAAAACCGGTTTGTCAGAGTCTGGTTCATATGACGAGGGGCATTCCGGAAAATTCGAGCAGCTTGATAAGCCGTCGTCCGTTTCGGATTTCATTGAAAACAATTTATGAATAGATTTTAATTCATGAATTCTCTTTAAAATTTTATTTTTATTGACACGATAAGGACAGTCTTTCACCTTATGTTTCCCCAAGTTTTGTGTCTCTGACAATTTGGATTCGGTACTAAACAAACCTGTTTACTATCACTTAATGCATTTAAACTTCTCATTCTAAAAAATGCCAACACAGCTTGTCCTGGCTGTAGTTTTTTTTTTCTGTCTAAAAAAAATGGTCCTTGTTTTCGTCTGTTATTATCCTTTTAATTGGTTTCTTAACATACTTCCGGTCCGCGTTTCTAATCCGTATCAGACCATTGTTCAAGTCAATCATCACGTCAAAATTCCTGACAAAATCTCTGCCCAAGATGATTTGGTCGACGTCGTCCAAATTCTCTACCACCAGGAAGCTCATCCAAAGATCCCGTCCTCCCATGTGGAGGACCGTTATTGGTGTTCTTCCGGCTACGTAGATTGCTCCTCGATTGGCGGCGGCCAGTCGGAGATTCGTTGGAATTAGATCTTTCCTCGTGAAGCCCATTCTTTCCCAAGTTTTTATCGGCATCACACTCACTACCGCCCCTGTGTCCAGAAGCCCTGTGACTCCGATTTTCGTTCCGTTGGTGTCGAGCAGAAGTGCGGTCACATCTGCTTCATATCCAATGTGTACAGCATCTTGTTCCATCTTTGCATCTTGGCCTATCCTACGGACTTTGAGTTCCTCCTCACCCAAATAGATCTTCCCCATTTGGTCATCATCTGTTGTCACATAAGTCCTGGAGTAGATACTGATTCCATCCACGAGCAGCATCACTTGACACGGCCCATAGACCTCTAGGTAGCGTCCATGAAGTTTCTTCATGCGAGGGCCACCCGTCGTTAGTAGTGCCCGCACAGCTCTCGACTCGGTGCGTGGCTCCACTTGCCTCAGATAATCTGCATATGTGTCCAAATGCATCAAAGTAAACACAGATGGTTCACTGAGATTTCTGATTACCTGATGTCCTGCCACCGAGATTAACGACTGTGTTTTGCTTCCTTGCGGTACCATACCGAACCTCTGACCAGAGATCACATTAAGTTTCATGCTCAAACTGCTTGGTGTTTTTGTCTCTTCAACCTCCGTTGCTTCGAAGGCGTTCAGTTGCTCCTGTAGTTTCTCATTTTCCAGCTCGAGTTTCACCTTTTGTTCGATCTCTTTCGTCACTAGTTCCTGCTGCACTCTATTTAGAGCAGATTCGCGGCTGCCCTATAATCGATCTTGAAGTCATCAGCCGCAGTTGCTGGTTCCGGTTCACGTGTCTCTTCTGTTACCGCTTGCATTTTCTTTGCCGCCAGCTCTTGAGTTTTATCCTTTCTGCGTGCATCCGCTTCACTCAACAGGCGGGCCTTGCTGGCTTTCACTCCTGACAGAGCTTCTTCATGTCTTGGATGTTTGATGTCTGCCACTGCATCCCAGAATTGCGGACAATCTGATTTAAAATGACCTTCCAAGTTGCAAAAGAAACACCTCGGGCCAAATTTCGCAATTACTCCTCTCATGAAATCCTCATGGTCCAATTCTGACGCATCGTCGTCCTCAAGGCTAAAGCCTACTGCTTTCATGCCTTGTTTGTAAGTTGGGCATGCTGACACATGATGGTCCGTTGAACTGCAATTGGCACAAGAGCGTCTCTTGTCCATATCATCCCTCGGTTTATACCAATTGTTCCCTTGGTTTGCTGGTCCGCTGTTAAAATTACCATAATTGTTCTTGTAGTATACAGACCTCGAAGGAGGTTTCAACAAAAGATACTATTTTGACTTGAGCCTCAAATCCTCTGGTGTTGGCGCATTCATTGATAGTGGTGTGTAATGCGTCGCTAGCATTGTTCGAAGTTCATCATTTTTTACACCATCGATGAATTTTGAGGCTACCGCCAGATTCATCTTCAGGTTTGACTCATCCGGTTGGCTGCGTCTTCTCAGCATTTCCAAGTCATCGAGAAACTTGTCTATCGTTTCATCTTCTCGTTGCCTCCGTTTCTCGAAGCGCATCATTGCTTGTTGCCCCTGCACCCCTGATCCAAAACGATTTGACAAGATTTCGAAGATTTTCTTGGCTGTGTCACGCTGATATTGCTTCTTGGCCATGACACAGTTCAGGGCTGTCCCTTCCAAGTTACTGGTGAGTCTACTGCACTCTTGTCTTTCCGAAAAGTCCTCCTCCTCGAAATGCAGTTTCTTTACCTCTACCCAGGTCTCAATACAGCCATCAGATTCGTCTTTATATCACCATTGTTTCTTAAAGACCCTTCTGGACTTTTCACTGCGTTCATTGGTTCTGGATAGCCTTTTAAAGAATGTCTCGAGAGACCTGTTTAGGGGTTCAAAGGCTGTGGCCATTGCCGTAGCATCTCTTGAGTGTCTCGCCTGAGTGTCCTCACACCTTGTCAGAGGCTCTGTAGGCGGTGCATCCCTAGACTCCGAATCGCCGTAAGTGTTTCCCCCTTGGCCCACATGACTCCTCCCTGTGCTAGCATTTCTCCTGTTACTGGAATCACCTCTCCCAGTTGCATGTGTGCCTTGTGTCGGTCTTTCATTCGAGGTCTGCCTGTTCCCTGTTGAACTTGCCCTACCGTTGGGGTCCCATGTTCTATGATCCCTTGTGGTAAAGCCTGATGAGCTGCCCTGCATCTAGTGGATCCATATGTCCGTCTCCTTTGATGGTCATTGAAGTTCACCTTCGGTTCCCTGCTGGGACCTCCCGAATTCGGTTCTCCTTCTCTTGGTCCTCTCCTGCTTCGCCTCTCGCCTCTCCATCATCGCTTCCAACTTTGTGTCAAGAGTCCCAAGAGTCTGCTCTTGTTGCGTTCTTAACTTCTCCATGTCGTCTCTCAAACGTAACTCTCTCTGTTCCGCTTCTCTTGTCATTCGCAACAAGTTCATCGCGATGTGCTCGTCCGTTCTTTCTTTCAAGCGTTTCTCGCACCTACCAACTTCTTGTCTATTTCGGTTTTTTTCTTCCCGCAGACTTTCTTTTTCAACGTGGACCGCTCTTTCTAGTTCACTCATCCTTATGGACATCTGTTCGTTTTGTTCTCCTATACTGTCCACTATATTGTTCAAGACATCTTCTAATGCTGTCCCGTTATCTACGAGTGGCGTCACTAGTTGCGGTGTAACCCTGTCGGTCCCAGGTAGCTTCATGCTGGTCGAGATTCGGGCCTTGGCTCTCTGCCTCGACGTCTTTTCATTATCCACCTCAGGATCCGCCAATGTATTGCCTAGCCCTCTGTTTCTACTCTCCACAGTCTGCGCCTCTGAATTTGTCCTGATTGCAAAGCCTCTTGACTGGCCCCGTGTGTTTACCTCTTTGCTTTTCGTTCTTACCACACCAAATTTGTTCTTGTTTCCAGTATCTTTCCCGACGTATGGCTCATTCTCCTGGGTCGAACTATTGAGGCTGACTTGAGATCCGAAGTCCACTTGCTCATCATCGTCCTCTTCTTCCTCCTGTGATTCACCTTCATTTCCTGTGCCCACTCCCATGATGTATGGAAAGATGTTTCCTAAAGTGTTCTTCATTCTTTCTGTGAACGATGAGGACGTAGTCTGTTTCTCCGTCTTATCTGCCATCATGGTATTGTCTGTAGGAGATCTCCTGGTCGCCACAACTTCAGTAGAGATGTCGGACAGTTCCGACATCTCCTCTCGGTCCAGCGTTCCGGTGGAAGTGGCAAAATCATGGCCTTGTTCTACCGGAGTAGATTCACCCGCTAGCCTTCTGTTCCCTCTCCCGTCCGGCCCATGCATTTCTTCGTTCTCATGCATGGCCTGGTCCTGATGGACCTCCACTTCCAACGTAGCTTTTTGCTCTTCTGAGGACTTCTGACTCCTGGTTTCAACCATTCTGCCTGAAACCATCTTGATTCTACTGGTCCGTGTTCGTGTGATTCGTTCCACAAAAGGATCGGTCATTGATTTTCTTTGCTCCTCAGGTATGAATTTCCTAGAGCTATTACCTCGTTTAGGTATTCTTGACTTGTTTAGACTCATTTCCGATCTATCCCTTCTTAAGCCTATACAATCATTTCGATTTCTGGTGAACTTCTAGTCTGACTATCGATAAAAATAACACAACATAATAAGTTTTACAAGTTTCTATTAAATAGTGACCACGATTCCCTGTATGTTATCAGAATACAGCTTGTATAAAATTTACTCACACTGATGTATTATTTGTAGTAAGATATGAGAACTATCACAAAATGATGATATCAGTTAATTTAAAAGATAGTGGACTCACTATCCAATCAAGCACAAATTATGTTGATTTAAAATCAAAAATAACAGACTAAGAATATTTCTATGAAAAACGTATGTGTATTTTACTTTAATCGGTCGCAGTACAATAGTCGAACTTGAATTGTTAAAGAAAAAGCTTTCCCTGCTAAAAGAAAAGAAGATATTGTTAAAGAAAAAGCTTGTTAAAGAAAAAGCACCAAACAAACAAAACTTTGAAGGCAGTAATTCGCTCAAGTGGGCGTCTATTGCACCCACCGAGTACTGTGTTACCTATCTGCCTTCGGACTGCCCGAGCTAAACCTGCTAAATTCCTCAGGGCAGTCACTTTTCGTAAAAATGTATTGGTTTTTCAATTTACACCAATGAGTTACACTCTTTTTCAATTTAGGCTTAATTTTGCGAATATCCGAGGTCGGACTTATTTTGTTTTTGTCTGGTCTTTATTGAAAGGCAAGTTACCAGTGCAGTCACTGGTTCCTAGCCTGTCTCTTAATAACCTAATACCTCTTACTTTTATCTTTTCTTCTGTTTACCTAGGTCCTTAAAACAAAAAATTTATCCCTCCGGGTTGACAAAAAACAAGACCCTCCGGATCGGCAAAACTAGGGCCCTTCCGGATTGGTAAAATTAAGACCCCTCCGGATTAGGACCCCTCTGAGTTAGTAAATATAAGACCCCTCCGGATTGGGACCCCTCTAGTTTTGTGAAAACAAGACCCCTCAGGATTGGGACCCCTCCGAATTTGAAAAGAGATTTGACCCCTCCGGATTGGGAGCCCTCTGGTTTTGTTAAAGTAGATTTTCGGAGATTTCCTTGATTTCAACCTATACCCCTCCGGATACGTTCTGCGATGCTATTGTGCTGTTCGAATTAACTGGGAAGGGTATATGATCCTTTCCTAGACCCCTCCGGATTGAAGTTAAGCCTCTTATTTGACAATTCACACTAACGGTGAAGGGTCTTATCGCTTGCCTAATTTCGGCTCTATTAAGAACTTCTTGTGCATTTAGCCTCTCTTTTTGTCTAGAACTGTCTTAAGTTACTTAATTCAATCGCTATCACCTTTTGGTAGGTGTTTAAGGGTTTTCCAAAAATTTTTTTATAAAACGTGAAGGGTGTACCCTCCCAAATTGAGGAATTTGCTAAAAACAATCTCAAAAAATGTTCGCGCTTGCTTTTTCGAATAATTCTTATTCCTACTAGTAAGCTCAGCTAATTTCTGATCTAATGGTACCAAGATCAACTGGATCTGTCTAGTCGTTGAAAAGTTATTAGCCAAAACGTCTTTCTTCCAAATTCACCAATTTTCTCTCTTATAGGTTCCGCCTAACTTTTTTCGCAATTCCGTTCCTTTCGACCTAAAAATTTTTGATCCCAGCTCAGAAGGCTTATACTCTTCTAGTTCAAAACTTGATCTAAAACCCGATCTAAAACGCTTTAGTTGAAAAAATTTGCGAAAAACTATGCTGCCTGTACCCTCCGGATTAATGAATCCACTAAATCAAACACGTTATTTTTGACTTCTCTGCAACCCGGAAGGCTTTCGGGAAGCGGGTTTTAAAACTTGTAGATTCACTAGTGGAACTTGTCCGAACAACTATTTTCACTGCTCTAACTCAAAAATTTCAAAAAATTTGCTGATTTTATAGTGTTTCGTACTATCAAAAATCGGGAAAATTCGGTTTTCGGTACCAAAATAGTTCCAACCACTTCCGAACTCAACTTAACCGGTTCTATCTATTAAAGTAGTGCAATCACGATGTAACACACTATTTTAGCGTTTTTTTCCGTTTAAAAAAAATCGATATATCAAAAATCGCGATTTGTGGGGGATCAAATTATCGCTATTTTGACCCTAAAAATCTGTCTACTTTCTGTGTTTTTCATTAAAAAACGATATAGGTTTATTAACATAGGCTATGTAAGTAATAAAATACCCCTTCGGGTTTGTTTAATATCCGAATTAAGGTGCTTAGCTCGGATATTCGCAGTTCGGTGAAGGGTCACTACAGTGCAGCACTGTCGAGTCCCCCACAGATTACTATCTTATTTTTGTACCAAAAGGGATACAAAACTTGTTAATGATACCCAACAGTCGATTGTTGTTGTCGTTGAGCCCCTTCTTGTTGCTCCTTGTACTGCTTGCCGGATCAGTCTTCTCCCAAGACCCTTCCGAATTGAGCGCAAATCAGCAGACCCTTCCGGATTGAGCGCAATTTATCATTAATGTGCTTAAATGCTCAATTAACCCTACAGTACAAGGCTCACAAATGGGCCACAAAGTTGCTCGTGACGATCCTGACTGATATAATTGCCTGTAAAAACAATACATCTATCAACAACAAACGGGGGGTCGGATCACATCTTGTCTGGGGGGATGATTTCCACTGATTTTTTTTAAACTTTTTTACTGTTTTTGGTTTTTTCGGTTATTTTTTTTGTTTTTCTTGGGTACTATCCTACTTTATGTTTGATTTTATATATACATCTTTAAGTAATTTTGGGCACAAACTACTCAGAGAACGAGGGGACGGCTGATTCCCCACCCTTCCTGGTTCGTGAATTTTCGGTCTTCCCTTCAGCCCCGGCGGTTTAGGTATATTCAGGGTGTTAATGTGAGCATCCCCTCCGCCCCGGCGGCTTAGGTCTATTCAGGGCGTTAATGTGAGCATCCCCTCGGCGCGGAGTGCTCGTTAACGGTTCTGCCGGTCATGACGTTTAAAGAAAATAACACCCAGGAGCGCCATAAAAACATATATGTAACATTCGCCTGAAAGATACATATCGACGGAAAATAAAACTAAGTCCTAAGACGACTGGCCAATGTCTTAACAGAGCTTTACATGCTTTTAACCATCTCTACCAAGCCAGTTCTTTTAGTGGTCTTTCTAACATCGGGTCGACAAAAACGTTACTGTTCTCCGGCTTCGACCAGAACGCTCAAATTAACTTAGTTACACGAGGTCACTCCTACAACCAGGGCTGCGACTACTTATTGAATTATTATTGTTTTTGTTCAGTAGATAAAAACTATCATCTCCATCGAAGATGGATCAACCCTTTCCCTCAACTCCTAGCTTCTCATCCTTACCAAAATGAATGCAGCTGTTAATTAAATTCAACTCAGGACATGAGAGGGAAGCTAAAAAAGTATACACGATAATAAAAGTTCCAGTCCCAAGACCCCTCCGGATTCTAGTTGCAACTCGGAGCGTTCTCTGCTACTTCTGCAATTCGTTGTGACTTCTCAATCACAATCTTTGTTGTTATCGCTATCGCAACTAATGCTGCTGTGTTGTTTTTCGGTTTTTCTGCCAAAATGGCCGTTTTTGACGTTTCTGAGAATTGTTACGTCATCACTTCGAAGTTTTAAAATCTAGGAACTTCCGAATCCTTCAGCCTTCACGATTTGTCCAATCGTTCGAATAACGTTCTTATTCCTTCTAAATCGCCAATTCGGAAGGTTCGCTGGTAAAAACTCTAAATTGCCGAATCTGCATTTTGGCACATTCTGGTCGAATGTCAGAAAAATTTTAAATCTTCTGTAATTCTGTACAAGTTAAAACTACTTTTAGCACTATTTTAGTTTTCTGTATTACTTCAAACTTAAAATCTCATAAATGTCCATTTCAGACATCGAAAAAGCTTTTGATAGAAACATTTTTTATGAAAATAACAAAGAACTTTGGAAAAATTCGAATTGTTGCATCATTTTTAATCTTTTTGGTCGTAACAGTCACCATCAATTTTTTTCCCTTGTTTAGAGTCTGGTTAAATTTCGAAAAAATCAGGCAGTCAATCGAAACCTTGAAACTAGCAACTATAAAAAAATAAATCCAATGAAATTCAGAATTTCGGAAAACAATGATGTTTTTAACTAAATATACATTTTTGTTTGTAATTTGGTTCATTAAAAGTTTAATAAAAGCAAAAATTAAATAAAATTTTCTGTTTTTTCTTAAACAAATTCTGGAAAATCAAATCATAATTTGTTATTGTTATAAGTCAATTTTGGCTGAGTTGTATGTTTTGTATGACTTTTCCTCGGTTACCCTAGCTCTAAGCAATAATGTTTCAGTTATTAAGTTTTCAAAACATCACAAAGCGTTAACGAGTTTTACAATATCAACAAACATAAAAACTCCTAAAATTTGGGACAGCTCTTTGAATTGGCAACATAGGCAACTTATTTCATTGTTTCATTCTATTTTGCTGTGAGGAGTCGAATCTGAATGTAGGGCGACTTTTTCACATTGTACTTCTTGATTGTGACACACAACCTCCTCATGTTGTATCTTGCTTCTTCCTTTATTCCATTACAGATCCTGATTCATAGTTGATTCTTTGCCAGTTTTGGCTTCATATATAAGTACGAGTCCAAGCTTTTCAGCATCGTGAATAACGGTATTCCGAGTTGCCGATATTGCTTCTCTTTCTTCTTCACAAAGATAGACTTCTTGAGACTTTTCAAATTGTCCCGAACCAGTAATTTTTAATAGCCGAAAGCAGGCTTCAAAATAAATTTTTGGTTGTAAATATTTTGGAACCAAACAAAAGCTCCCAATTCTTGTTTTATTTTTTGAGAATTTAATCCAGTTGGTACTAGTGTCTTTTCCTGAGTGTATTTTTGAACAGCAAAAATCAGAAGGAGAGAAATGAGAGAAATTGTTTTGAGATTAAAAATAAAGGAAGTAAAAAATATGATTCATTCAATTGAATATGAAAGGAAACAGAAGTATTTGAGTGAAGTAAATAGAAATTTTTGAGTGAATTTTCCATATATGGAATTCTGTAGGTGTTAGTGTTCCTTTATTAATCCACAATTCCCAGCAAAAATCCTTTTTTTCCGGATATTTGCTGCTATATTTCAAGCTCTTCCCAGCTGTTTTCATATATAGTCAAAAATCGTTATTTTTTCCCTTTTCAGCCAGTTCTTTTAGTGGTCTTTCTAACATCGGGTCGACAAAAACGTTACTGTTCTCCGGCTTCGACCAGAACGCTCAAATTAACTTAGTTACATGCAAAATTAGTGAGCTCATGGCTGGGTCTCATTATCCCCAGACCACGAGGTCACTCCTAAAAACAGGGCTACTACTACATATTGAATTATTATTGTTTTTGTTCAGTAGATAAAAATCATCATCTCCATCGAAGATGGATCAACCCTTTCCCTCAACTCCTAGCTTCTCATCCTTATCAAAATGAATGCAGTTGTTAATTAAATTCAACTCAGGACATGGCAGGGAAGCTAAAAAAGTATACACGATAATAAAAGTTCCAGTCCCAAGACCACTCCGAATTCTAGTTGCAACTCGGAGCGTTCTCTGCTACTTCTGCAATTCGTTGTGACTTCTCAATCACAAGCTTCGTTGTTATCGCTATCGCAACTAATGTTGCTGTGTTGCTTTTCGGTTTTTCTGCCAAAATGGCCGTTTTTGACGTTTCTGAGAATTGTTACGTCATCACTTCGAAGTTTTAAAATCTAGGAACTTCCGAATCCTTCAGCCTTCACGATTTGTCCAATCGTTCGAATAACGTTCTTATTCCTTCTAAATTGCCAATTCGGAAGGTTCGCTGGTAAAAACTCTAAATCGCCGAATCTGCATTTTGGCACATTCTGGTTGAATGTCAGAAAAATTTTAAATCTTCTGTAATTCTGTACAAGTTAAAACTACTTTTAGCACTATTTTAGTTTTCTGTATTACTTCAATCTTAAAATCTCATAAATTTCCATTTCAGACATCGAAAAAGCTTTTGATAGAAACATTTTTTATGAAAATAACAAAGAACTTTGGAAAAATTCGAATTGTTGCATCATTTTAAATCTTTTTGGTCGTAACAGTCACCATCAATTTTTTTTCCCTTATTTAGAGTCTGGTTAAATTTCGAAAAAATCATGCAGTCAATCGAAACCTTGAAAAAAGCAAATATAAAAAAAGAAATCCAATGAAATTCAGAATTTCGGAAAACAATGATGTTTTTAACTAAATAAACATTTTTGTTTGTAATTTTGTTCATCAAAAGTTTAATAAAAGCAAAAAATTATATAATATTTTCTGTTTTTTCTTAAACAAATTCTGGAAAATCAAATCATAATTTGTTATTGTTATAAGTCAATTTTGGCTGAGTTGTATGTTTTGTATGACTTTTCCTCGGTTACCCTAGCTCTAAGCAATAATGTTTCAGTTATTAAGCTTTCAAAACATCACAAAGCGTTAACGAGTTTTACAATATCAACAAACATAAAAACTCCTAAAATTTGGGACAGTTCTTTGAATTGGCAACATAGGCAACTTATTTCATTGTTTCATTCTATTTTGCTGTGAGGAGTCGAATCTGAATGTAGGGCGACTTTTTCACATTGTACTTCTTGATTGTGACACACACCCTCCTCATGTTGTATCTTGCTTCTTCCTTTACTCCATTACAGATCCTGATTCATAGTTGATTCTTTGCCAACTTTGGCTTCATATATGAGTACGATTCCAAGCTTTTCAGCATCGTGAATAACGGTACTCCGAGTTGCCGATATTGCTTCTCTTTCTTCTTCACAAAGATAGACTTCTTGAGACTTTTCAAATTGTCCCGAACCAGTAGTTTTTAATAGCCGAAAGCAGGCTTCAAAATAAATTTTTGCTTGTAAGTATTTTGGAACCAAACAAAATCTCCCAATTCTTGTTTTATTTTTTGAGAATTTAATCCAATTGGTACTAGTGTTTTTTCCTGAGTGTATTTTTGAACAGCAAAGATCAGAAGGAGAGAAATGAGAGAAATTGTTTTGAGATTAAAAATAAAGGAAGTAAACAATATGATTCGTTCAATTGATGATGAAAGTAAACAGAAGTATTTGAGTGAAGTGAATAGAAATTTTTGAGTGAATTTTCCATGTATGGAATTCTGTAGGTGTTAGTGTTCCTTTATTAATCCACAATTCCCAGCAAAAAACCTTTTTTTCCGGATATTTGCTGCTATACTTCAAGCTCTTCCCAGCTGTTTTCATTAATAGTCAAAAATCGTTTTTTTTTTCAGTAATTTTTACGAAAAATATAAAATAACTCAAGATTGTTGTGTGTCTACCCACAATTTTTACTTGTCTTTGGAAAATTGTAACATCCACATACTTCTGATTGGTTCATCTTTCGATCAATTTTTACAATGATTGGGTATTTTAAATTTCACATACCAAACTATCGATCGTCGTTACAATCTGTACAAATACAGATTTTATTCGAATGTTTTTTCATCAATTTGCGAAGTTTTAAATCATTTTTTTGACCGCGCTGTTACTCACATTTTGAAATGGAAAAGCAAAAAAAATGCCAAGCGTTGTAAAGAAAAGAGTGTTACGCAAAAAACTCAAATTTCTCGACTTATGTTCTAACCGGAAACTAGCTTCCACGCAAATTATCAGTTTAGCTTTTCTGGAAAGAGTTCTTGAAGTACAAATCCTAGAAAACGGAACATGATTTGTTGAAATTATTTGAATGTTTTATTGACGGTTATGGATTTGTTAATGATTATCAGTCAATTTTGCAATGACAATTTAAAAAAAACTTTTGATAATTTATTATATAATTTTTGCACATGCTTAAGAAAAAAATTCGCCGTTTCTAGGAAATTTCAAAATAAGATGTAGTGTTTCTTCTGACTATGGAAAAGCTGCAAAAAAAGTTTTATACTTTTTAACAAGTTGCAAACATTGTTTTCAGTTTTTTTTAAACAAAATGCGAATAGAGTTTCATTTTTTGATAGATGAAGCGTTTCAAATTTTCTTCAGAGTGCGAAATGTGTTTGAGTTTTTTTGACCAGATGCAGAAACTTTCAGCTAATTTTTTCTTGTGTCACAAATTTTCTAGCGTTTATTTTTAATATTTGCGCAAAAATTATCAAATTCCCTCAAATGTGCTCGAATTTAGAGCAATAAATTAGGTTCTAATTTAAGTCCGTTGTCTGTAACTCATAGAGAAATTTTGGATAGGGTATTATCATTTTCTTAATCCGGTTCCTCCTGAAGAATAACGTTCCCGGACGCTGGAATTAAGGATATGAATTTGTTAGCTTGTCGATTGACAAAGGCTGTGATCCCCAACGAAATCAATCAGATTTCCAAATGGTTTGCTATGATTGGTCGTTCTGCTTTAGTAGAGAACTGTCTGTGTTCACTCTCGTCTCTTAATGGCGTGAAGATCGTGTTCGGAGGGAATGCCTTGTAACTCGGATCTGTACGTATACTTGAACATAGAGGTGGTCATTGGTCTGATTCAATGAAGTGCTTTTCTGCCAAGTCAAGTCGTACTCTAAATCCTTTGAGTTGTGATTGTGATCGGCTTGTCGTGTGTTTGGCCATTCTGTAGGTCGAGTGTGATGGGATCGTCTAGTCTTTGGATGTTCGTCTTGGTAGCTGTGAATGATCTATATACTGCATACTATGATTTACATTTTATGAAGTTTTTGTTTAATTTGGTTTTTTAGTTATGATCTTAAATAGTTGTTTTCGCAAAAGCTTTTTATTTTATTTCAGTTATTTTGAAGAGTTACTCACATTGACTACCTCATATTAAAAATTGTGATGTGGTCACAAAGCGTGGGTATAGCACGGCGGTTTAGGCCGGATAAAGAGCATGCTCGGGACGTCCTCTCTGGTTGGTTAGGCCAGGAGTGGGCTTATCATTTCATGATGTTTCTTTGAGAGGTCCTGCTTTGTGCTAACATTTATTTTGTGTTTTTCCTTTTTTCAAAAATCATTTTTTTCTTGTTTTTTGTATCTTTCTTAGACTTTGTAATAGTCTTCAAAAAATAAATTATCCAGTTTTAAGCTGGTTTAATCCGGTTTGGGTACCATGGGTTTTCTTTTCTTAGTCATGCTTTATGGTGTTTAGTAAGCTGCGTTGGTTAGTTTAGGATATTATACAATTCTTTTCAACCGGGTTAAATAAAAGTTAGAAACTTGTTATCGCTTTTTTGAGTTGTTTTTAGTGAAAACTTAAAACTTGAAATCATTATTTTAAATAACCCTTTGTGCAACTTTGGACAAAATTCTTGCGCGTGTGAAAGAAAAGATAGAAAATGGTAGTACTGCCTACTTCTTTGTTATAAATTTACTGCTTAGAAAATTAATTTTACTGCGTATTGGGAATCTTAAAATTATAAATTTTCATCGTAATTTTTTCACTACTTTTGAGGAAATAATTTATATATTAATTTACTACCTTGGTTATGGATTTTACAACATCCTTTAGTGCTAAAGGTTTAAGAGAAAAATTATAAATTAATGAGTTTGCATTTTTCCCTTGCTTTTTTCTTTTTCTGTGAGTGATTGTGGTATGAAGAATAAAAGAATATATTAAACATTGATAGAAAATGGTTAGTACAGTTTTGAATTAGTTAGTTTTAAATTATTTAATTTATACTTGCCTAATCATTTGTGAAAAAGCCGTGTAGGAAGATGTCGTGAATCAGGTGTGATGTTGTTAGTAAATTGGCCAATATGCGTATGACCTTTTTAGTTTGCAGCAATGGCCAAAGCGATTGAAGTGCTTTGATGGTGTTTTGTTCTTCAGTGTCTACTGCGAATTCATGAGGTGTGTTCTGGATTAGATTGTAATTTTTATGATTGTATTTAGTGTTGTGAATAAGTTCCAATATGGGTATTTCGATAGGTTGGATGAATTCATGCGGAATTATGAAGGGTCGGGATTCTTCGTCATTGAATGTCTTGGTGAGGAGACAGAACATATACATCTGGGTGACTGGGTCATAGTTGCGGAGAATGCCTTGGAGTTTAGTATTTTTTGATGCACTATGTGAATTTGAGAAAAAATGGTGAGGTGTATTAAGAGTTAATAAACTGAAATCGGTGGTGGGGTTGTCGTGATGGTGTGTGTAGATCAAAATGATTTGAAAACAGTAATATGTATATGTGTGCGTTTGTTTAGTTCGCAGCATGATATTGTATGAGCAGTGCAAATCACGTTATTTTGGTGAAAGAAAATGAAAGGATAGTGAAAATAATTGAAATATATCGTGAAAAGTTTCATTAGAATGTATGTCGGATAGTGCTTCTGAAATAATCTGATCATGTTTTTTATCGATAATGTTAAGTGTGAAAACGTAGGAGGTTTTGATGAAAAAATTTTCTTTTGGTTGTGGATTTGAAAAGCGGTCGTCGTCTAAAATTGATCTTGGTTGTTATGTTATGGTCGTTGAGTAATCGTTAGCTCGTGGAGCGGGGAATGTTTTTGGTGATTTCTTATATCCTACATGGGTAAATTGTCGGGCTGTTAGTTCCGTGGTGAGTCTATACAGTTCATTTTTGTTTCTTTCAATGTCTAATTTGGTGTTATTGGATGGTAAAGAAAGAGGATTATTATAGTTATAAGTAGCGGTCCAATAAGATTGGGTATTAAAACATTCTCTTCAACAGAATTTCGTGGTTCAGGGTTAGTGTCGGAATTGTTTAAGGTATATTGTGGAAAAAAGGGTAGGGTTACTTGAAGATATTTTGCTGTATTGGTGAAATCTGGGTAGTTACTATATTCGCGGGCTGTTCCGGGCTTGGATGGCAATGGGTGAATTGGAAACTTCCTCTTAAAAGTTCGATAAGCTCGGTTAGTGCTAGTGGATGTTTCTGTTGATGTGGATGATTGAACTAATGATGGGGTACAGTCTGAAAGTGGTGTAGGTGTTTGTGGATTTGATGATTTTACTGTTGATGATAATTCGTGAATGGTGAGAATGTGGGGGTATGGTAACTATTGTTGGAGTGTTATAAAACTATCGAGTTCTTCTGAAATTTGTATTTTATCTGGGGAGTTATTGTTTGATCATTCGGAGGAGTTAAAGGGGGAGTAGGTTGGGGTTATTTGGGAAGCATGAGAAGGAGTTGAGGGAGATGGGAATTGGTGATGGGGCTGAATGGGTTGAAAAGAGGGGTTTTGAAAAGGCTGAAGAGCTGGTCTGGGTATAGGTAGAGGGGGATGGTTCGGAATCTGCGAATTCATTGGGAGTTTCAACATCGGAGTTATTAAATTGTTAGTTTGTGTGAAAATTTGAGATGTCTGAGTTAGTATCAGAACTCGCGCCTGATGGTATATTAATAAATGGTGAATCGGGTGGTGGAAAAGCAAAAATTGGGATAAGGGGGATTTGAGTTTGGAGGTTGGCTGGGTGGGAATTTGAGCGATGGAGGGATCCAAATTGTCTGCTCATCGTGGGCTAAAAAAATGATTTTTTTTAAGATTGAAAAGTGGTGGTATGGGGTTGTTCAATAATTTGTTCATTTGTATCGTCATTTTGTTGGTGTTGCGTTATTAAATGTTGATTAGACTTCGTACTGTATTTGGTCTGTAATTTGGATGGTTTGTGATTGCTAAGTTTCTAAAATTTCGGGAAACTAATGATAATGGATGGTTTTGAGGCAGGGCTGGTAATTATGGTGATGTAGGTGTCGTATTTGTATTACTTTGTTCTTCGTCATACATGTTTGGTCTTGTGGATAGTTTTGTATTATATTTTTTGATTTGTGCATCTGAGAGTATTTTGTTGATTGATGATGAAAATATTCCAAAAAATCCTTCAAATAATATACGTGCTACGTTTGCTTGTCTGTTTACTTGTGTGTGTATTGCGCCTGTGTTATAGATTCCTTTTAGTAGTGAGAAAAAAAATCCAATAAAGTTAAACATTGCGTATATTATAGTCAATCTTTCTAAGATGTAATATGGCCATCCTAGAAAGGCAAGAATTTCGTTTTCAGTTTTGGGTTACAAAACTGAAAATATTTATAGGTGAAATATCTTGTGGTCGATATTTTTCACCGTCTTTGAGATCTTTAAAATATCCGCTGAAGTCTTGTGTATAAATATCTAAAAATCCTGTCGTTTCTGCAAATTTTCTTAAATTTTGGTCTTTTGATTGTTGTTTTATAGTACCATTTAAGTTAGTAGTTCTTGAAACTGTTGTTTTCTAATGTGATATTGTATATCGGATTTAGAATATATTCCGATTGATTGTAATTCGATATTTGGATTGTGAGAAATAGCTCGAATACTTTCTGGTGGAAACTTTTTTAGTGGTTGCGTTAGTGTAGGGTACGGGGTAGGTAGGTAGTACTTTTCTTCGCCGGGGTTTGGTTTTACGATGTTGTGGCTGTTTTCTGAACCACATGGAACTGCGGTATCACAAAAATGTAAGTGTTGAAAGTGTATCAAAATCTTGAAAGTGTATCATACTTTATTTTTGTAGAATATGGAAATTGTTTTGTAACAAAGTTTATCTTCAAAAACATATAGTGGTGATACTTTGTTGATACAAGTAAAAAACCAAAAAATGTTTCCTTCAAAGTCAAGGAAATTTGATTTGTTTCCGGATAACAAATATCCTGCGTAGGGTATTTTTAGAACTGCTAACGCGAGTGATTGTAAAGTTTGTGTTCTATCTAATTCGCATAGTTGGTGTTTCGAGTTCAGAAAGAGTAAGTGAATGTAATAATGGATTGCGCCAAAATAGTTACTATTAATTAGAGATAGTTCCTGTAAATGTGTGCTGTTACTGTCGTATGGTTATAATTTTCAACCAGGATTACCTGAACTTTTAATGACGTTCACTGAGACGTATGATGTGTATTTGCTTACAGGGTGATGTGTTGCATAAGGATCATATTTTGTTTTTCCAGTAGTCATGTCAAAACCTTCATCGTATACGAGAGTATTTCAGTGTATTGTATTTTATAGAGTAGATTTTTGTATTTACATGCAAATTATGTTCCTTGATAGATTTGAAAACGTTTTAACTTATTTTATATTTTATGAATGTTTCCTAAATAAGTACTTGTTTTATGAGATGAGTTCACTTTTTCGAATGGGATGGACTCAATAAAGTATTTTTCATGAAATTTAATCATGCGAGCGTGTATTTTTGCTACTTGAAATGTTGTGCAAGTATCTTCGTGAGATAAAACAACCGTTGCTTGTGTCCTTGCCGTAATATCACAATATCCTTGATGGTTTTTACAGGGTAATCTAATTTTTTGATAGATCATCGTGTTATCTTTTAAATCTCGTGTGAGTTGTATTTTTATTAGTTGTATTTTCCAATCGAAATCAATATTTCTTGGTATCCTTTTTTTCGTATCTGCTTCGCAGTTTGAAGGATTATTTAGTGCAATGTGTGGTATCCAGTGTTTATCGTAAATATCATACGTTAGTCGTCCGTGTGCGCCGTTGTATGGGTGTTTTTCGTCTAATCTAGTATGTCCTTGCTATCGTTCAAGTTCTGCTTGATGTACAGAGTCGGCAAAAACTTGAAAGTTTACTACTTTTCTATTTTATTTTTTATTTTTTCTTAAGTTTAACCTGAGTAATTCGTTTTTACAATCGTCGGGTTTTAGATGTAAAAGTCTTTCTATATTTCTCTAGTAGAAGGATTCTTGATCAATTCTGTTTTTCTTATTGTTAGAAACTTGTGAACATTGTACTTTGTTTTCGGAAAATGTTGCTGTGAAGTTATAACCTGTAAGAGTTGTTGCTAGGGCATTTGAGTATAATGTTGCTATAACCTTTGTGGTTTCTATAGCTTGTTGTTCTGATTCGCATTGTGTTACTCGACTTATAGCATATTTGTGTAGTGTTTTTTGTTATTTTTCTTCACAATCAAATTGTGTTACTAGTAAATCCTGAGGTAATGTGCGAGGTGATGGATTTGTATTTTGTTCGGAAAAAAATTTAAAAAAGGATGTGTTGAAATGTAAATATCTTTAAATTCTACAAGTTTACGATAATCCTGAGTATGGATTGTAAAATGTGATATATCAAATTCTGTTTTGGGTGTATCTGTCGTATTTATATATTACATCAGTTGTTATAAATGGGGGACGGAGTGATTGAGCTGTTATATTTGGTGGACTTAGGGGAAAAGGGTGCTGAACAATATTATCAAGTCTGCCTGTGATTTCAAGCTTTGACTGTAGACTATTTTGTTGGAGTATTTGATTTTTATGTTTTCGAATATTCAAATCATCCAATTGGATATGCTCTCTATTTTTAGTCTATTAAGTGCCCAACTATGAAGTCGACTACTTTCTTGATGTTGTCCAAATAGTGGGGGAGGTGCTACGAAGGTGTTCCATTCTAATCATCAAGGGATATTTGAGAATGATTGTTCTCGGTATCTAGCGTCGAGGTTGTCTGGAAATTTTAAGGGGAAAAGTGTTGGTGATATTTGACTTGTAGATGGTGTTGATGGAAGCGAGAGTGTTTCTGGTAGGGATGATAATGTTGTATCAGACGAAATATCTACTGGTTCATTTGATTGTTTCATAGTGATTGTTTTAACAACCTAAACAAAGTGGGAAATGTTTTTAGTAAATTTTTTTATTTGTTATTGAACGATATCGGTTTTCACTGCATATTTACTTTCTAATCGTGGTGATGTTTCGTCTTTTGCACGATAAAATTTGATGATATTTCAACTGTAGTTTTTCCTGTAAGTAGTTCAGGTGGCATATTTCTAATTAATGTTTCTGGTAATGCAAGGTTTTTTTCTGCTGTCCAAACTATACGTCGGTTTGGAAATTTCAATAGAATTAACTGAATTCTATAAACTCTATGATTTGGATTTGATTTCTGTGTAAAAAGAAATAAAATTGGTTTGTGATCTGTAAATAGAACTGTTGGGTGTTTTGATCCAAGTATCAGAAATTTATGTTCTGTTAGTGTTTATATTATAGCTGTACATTCTCGCATGAGGGTAGAGAGTCGTAGCTCGATTGTGTAGCAACACGAAAGTAAGCTGATATGAGGTTCTTTTTAGTTGTTTCATTATGTGAATGTGATAATGTTGCGCCGATGCCAAAACTTGAAGCATCGCAAATTGCGTAGAATGGTTGATTCGGATCTGGGATTGTGTTTGAAATTTGTTCTGTTAAAAGTTTTTCAATTTCTTTAAATCGTATTTGATGTTCAGTGGTCCATTCAAAATTTTTTTGTTGTCTAAGGGTGTTATAGAAAAGTCCTAAGTATAGTTGCATTTTGTATACAAATTTACCTAAGAAATTCAACTTTCCAAGAAAATCTTGGATTTTTTTTATTAGTAGGAGGTTGAAGTTTTTTAATTGCGTCGATGCGTGATTTTAATGGAGTTATAGTGTTTCTTTCACTAATGTGTCCAAGAAACTTTACGCGTGTTTAGAAAAAATGGAATTTGTCCGGGGCTGCTTTCATGTTTTCATTTGAGTATTTGATGATATTGTTCTAAAACCGTAAACATTTCATCTTTAGTTTGTGATTGCTTGAAAACATCATCTGAGTATGTGATTGCATTTTTCTTGTGTTCTAAACATTTTAATCAGGAAAGCTGAAAAAGCTACTGGTCCCGTGGATATTCCATATTCTATTGAATTCGTATTGTTGATTTCCAATAACGACTTGTGTTAGACGTCGTGACTGTTCATCTAGCTGCATTTGATTGTATGCGCTATTCATATCTGCCGTTGTAGAGTATTTACCATTAATCTTTGTAAAGATAACTTGCATTGGTTGAATGGGCCAATTACAATTAGATTCGTCAATAAGTGAATTGAGATATCTAGCGTCTAGAACTATTTGGTGATTCTTCTTTAGCTAGGATGATAACTGGGTTAATAAAGGTGTTACATTATGGTTGTTCTTTTTTGTTTACATAATTTCAATATGTTCTAAAATATCAAGTAATCTGTTTACTTTATAGTGTAAGTGTATTGGTACTTTGCTTGCTCTTTGTTTTTGAAAGTTGCGTCAGATTTTAAGGGTTAATGTAATGGGGAATTTACTTTTCCAACATCAAATTTAGATGTTGCGTAAACTCTAGGATATTTAACAATAGTTTGGCTAATTTGTCAAATTCGTTTCGTGTAATTTGGGAGTGTTGGAAGTTAAACATTGTTAAAAACTTTTGTTGTTCTTCTGTATATTGTGATATATTGAATATTGGTTTAAAATAAGGTGTTTTGTGAAATAATCTGTATTTCTTTTTTCGTTACTTATTATTATATTTGTTGATTGAAAAATATCTAGTAGTTTTAATATGTTATTGACTCGATATGTTACTTCGTTTATAGTGAATTGTAGCATTTGTTTCACAGTATCCTAAGAGTCTTAAAAGTAGTGTTATTTGTATGGTGGCTTATTATATACGTGTAGTGAGATAATGTCGGAATTTGAGTTTTTCATGTATTTAATTGATGAAATTGTTTTCGAAAAAAATTATGAATCGGTTTGAATTCGAAATTGGACATAAAAAGTTGTTGTTTGTTTTGTTTTTTATCAAACTGGTGAACTTTTTTTATCAAAAAAGTATATACATTTCCTGATATTGGTTTCAGGTGTTTTTGTTCCTGATTATAAAGAGGGTTAAAGTTTGAGAAAAACGGTGGTTGTTTTTTTAGTCTTTGGAAGAATGCTAAGGCTGTGTTTTTCATTTTTTTGGTATATTCGTCTTTTATATGGATTTTAGTGTTTAAAATGTCGATTGTTGGAATATATTTAGCTAAAAACGGTATCCCAATGATATTGTGCTTTATATCGGTAATCTAAAATTTTGTTTAATTGGTTTGTTTAAAGTTTTATTATGTTCCATTGTTCTTGTGGGGACAAGAAAAAGTTCGATTTTTCCATAATCAACTAATGTTGATCCTTGTGCTGTTGCTAACTCACTGGCTGTTTGGATGTAGTGATTTGATTTCATTCCAAGTGGGAATAATAATGATATTTGATTCTGCTCCTGAGTCGATTAAAAAATCGATTTCCAGATCTGGTGACTGAAATTCTTTACTTTGTGGGCTCTCTGAGAGAAAGATAATTGTCCAAATTTTTTCTATTGGTTTTTCTTTCTGTATGTTTTGATAAATATGATTTGTGCTTGAGCGTTGTTATTCGTCTTTTTCATCAGGTTTGATTACAGTTTTGATTTTATTTACTTCTTGTGTAACTGTTCCATTATTACTAATAGGTCTAGTTCCAATTGATTTTCGTGCATGTGTGAATTGAAGAATTTTTCGTATATGATAGTTTCGTAGTCATATTCGACTGTTATCAAATTTACTGAGATGTTATTATCTGTATCACTTTCACTATTAAGAACTTCGAAAATTGATGAACTTCGTGGGAACCGGGTCCTAGGATTTGAATGGGAACCGAATGAAAATTCTCTTCTGTTTGAATTCGATCGTGAATAGTTATTTCGATGTTGATTATTTTGACTATTTAATCGACTATATCTATTTTGTGAGAAATTTCGTGATTTTCTTTTTCTGGAGATCTACCTCTGTAACTTATATGGTGATTGGTTTCTTGAATAATTCGAATTACCTGGAAGTGGTTCATGTATGGTGAGTTATATGGTTGTTTATAAATGGTGAGTTATATGGTGATTGGTTTCTTGAATAATTCGATTTACCTGGAAGTGGTTTTCCAGAGATGATATTACTGTGTATGTTTTTGTTTGGTAGATTTTGGTCTTTTTCCATGCACTGATAGAATGATTTATTCGGTTCTTTGTACTTTTGTGGTTTATTTTGATTATCTTGTTAATTTTGTCTACCTTCGGCAAAACTGTGTCCGTATCTTCGGCAATAATTACACCATTTTTTGAAAGATATTTTGCTATTGAAATTTGAGTTTTTCTTATATATGTTTAGAATTTCAGTGATTTTTCCAGATAGATCTACATCTGATTCCTGTATGTTGTTAAATGTGTAGTATTTGTTTCGATTCTATTAACATTTTGTAGTTTGATATTTTCTGTTTCTTCTAGTTTCATTTTGATTTCTGCTTGTTCTAGTTTACCAACTAGTTTTCTAAAATCTAAATGTGGTTCTCGAATTGAGGAAGGATGTGATACTCTCTTTTTTATAGCTATTGTCCTTAATTGAGGTGTCAGAATCATCGTTAAAATTTTTTCATTTTCGTGTTTTTATAATCATGTGTGTTGAGTGTATATGCTTTTCGAACTAGTGTTTCGATTCTAACTGCCAATTGTTTGATTGTTTCATCTGGTAACATGCGAATTTTGTTACATAAAACTCTTTCGTGAATCTTTTCCTTCCAATCTTATTTTTATGTCAATTGGTAAAACTGAAAACCAATTTTGGGCTGCGCCATCGAGTGTTGTTTGATATTAACGCTGTGCGTCTATGTATCCAATTTTGATGAAGTGGTGTAAAAATTGGTTCAGGTCCTATATTTAAAATTAAATTTGATGTGACTATATTTAAATAAACTTCGACGGAGTATTCAGGGTCTGTGCCTGTAAATACCATTAGTTGTTTGGGGATGTTATCGACGATCCACCCATTAGGTATGGAGTCATCGTCAATGAAGTGATTCTGCGGCATTTGGTACTTGTAAGAAGTTTTCTAAGCTGATTTTTTGTTTTTTCATGTTGTTGCAAATAATATGGTTGTTGTTTTTCATCTTGCATTTGTGTTTGTTGATAGGAATTCATACTAATTGAATTTTGTGATTGTACTGGTTGATAAGATTGTGCCTTAACTGGGTTTTGTATATGCACTGGTTGGGAAACTTGTATATCAGCTGGATTTTATGGGTAAAATTTTGCATTTTGGGGTGCTTGAGTTTATCGATGTTTTTGTATGCGATATTCTTGTGTGTATGGTGCAAAAACCATAATCATCATCAGATAAACAGTTTGTATAAAAGGGTGTTTGTTGTTTATTTCTATTTTGTTGAAAAAATGGGTAATTTTCGCTATGATCCTAGGATGTGAATAGTCTTGGAAGTTTACTGAGTTTGTTGATGTATTTTGGAGATTCCATTTTTGAAAAAACATATGATTTTTTCAAATTTTTCTTCGACGGGGTTGAGTTGTTTTTGTTGGATTTATGTAATTATAATTGTGTTCGGCAAAATTACTTTCTTGTGAACGTTTTTCAGGTTTTGATGGTTTTGTCATTGGTCTATATATGATAGTCCATATGTGAATAATTTGGGGCAACCGAGGGTTTGACCGTAGATTGTAATGTTACTAGCGGTAAGGTTGAATTTTTTTTCTTGGTGTTGTGAGATTTGGATGCATCGGTGAGAAACTTTGTTGTGTAGTCGTTAATATTGTTTCGAATTTTTCTTCATTTATGGGTTGTGGTGGTTTTTGAATATCTTGTTGTATAAGATTTTTAGTTGCATTTCAATTATCCTGTTGTATAACAGTTGAATTTAAACTTTTGTTTTGTTCAACGGGTAGAAATGAATTGTTGTTTAGAGGTGTCGCATTTATTGTTAGTGGAAGTACTTTTACATAATCTTTGTGAAAAGATATTGTACTGATTGCTTGACTTGAGATGTCTACTGGGATGTTGAGAAATAATGGATGAGACCATTCAGGGTCCCAAACGTAATCTGATTGTTCTGCAATGACAGTGTCGTCATTGGTACTTTGAGGTCTAAAAGTTTTTCTTGCTTGAGCAATTAAATCGATATTATGATTGAAAGAATCAATTATGAACCATGCTAAAAACTTTTGTACGTCATGTTTTTTGAGACGTTGTTACTGGTAATTTTTCACGGATTGTGTTTAAAAATGCGGCAATTTCTTTTCTTACTTTTGTGTGTCTGGATGTTTGAACTGTTGACGTACTTTGTGCTTCTGTTTTTTCTATTATAGATAAACAACTATATGCTAGTGCAAAAACTTCGTTAGTGAATATTGAGTTTGCTCTCTGTGAATTTTGGTATTGTATGCTTCTAATAAATTCTGTGAATGCCTTTAAAAATTCTAATTCAATGTCGTCTGTTTGGATAACATATTTACCATGAAATGTTCTTGGTGTACTAATTTATATGGTGTAGATTCCATATTGTTGTGTTAGGTCTTCTGATTTTTTTTCTGGAAATTCTGCTTAGCTCGGGCTGGTTCCTCGTTCAAACAATTTTGCGAGTTAACTTTTGCAAAATTGTTTTTGTCCTCTATCATCAGTGAGTGAATTACTAATAAATGGAAAAATAGTTTTTTCGTCTGACTTTCGTCACTTTGAGTGTGGCTCATTTTTCGTTTTATGACTGTTAGTGCGTAAGGTTCAATGTGTCTGATTGGTTTTTAATTTTATATCTTTTTTATTCGTCGTTTTTCCTTGTTTTGATGAGTATGATGTGGCTTCTGAATCGGAAAAATATATTTGATCATGAATTGGGTAAAAATTTTTTTACTGAGTGTTTCAATTTATCTGATGCGTCTTAATTGCTGACTTCTGATTCAGAGACTGCATTTCTTCACTTTGAAAATCTTTTTCGTAAAATCTGTCTTTTTTTATATAAAATTTTTTGTTTTATTGTTTGTCGTTTTGTTCGGATGTATCCAATTGTTTGCGTGTGCGGGGTAATTACGGGATCGTTTTTTTGGTGTTGTTTATGTCACAATTGTGTATTACGATTGTTTGTTTATTTCCTAAAATTTTCAGTGACATAAGGTTTAGGATGAAGGATGCGAGAGCGTTATTAATGATTTAACAATCCTAGACAGTACGTCCTTACGATTTGTTGGTTAGCCTGTCTTGGGTCTTTTGTTCATGGTTGGAGAGAACACTGGTTGGAGTATATATCAATTCCAAAGAATGATTGTTACTTTCTGATTGTTACTAATCTAAGTTAAAGAATCAATCTAACGAATGATTGTTACTAATCTAGTTAAGGTGTTAACTTACTTAATCTTACTTAGTGGTAGTGATTGTGTTCAAGGGTTGGAGAATAATAAATCGATCCACAAGGTTGTTCAGGTATAATTAGAACGCGAATAGTTCGTCGTTAGATACTATTTTAAACTTACTGAGATTAAGATTTATCCTGGGTCAGGTATGAGTAGGGGGTGGGGTGGTGCTGGTCAAGTGAAGGATGATTAACCGAATTTCTTCACTGTTTAGCCTAATTAGAATGGATAGTGGAATCGAAAAACTTCGATTAGTCCTGGGTCTTTTGAAACGGTTGGATAGTGGAACGACGTTTGAAATCGTTAGACACTGATAAGTGGGTGGGGAGAACAAAATTGTCCTTTTTGATCCAAGGATAAGCCTTGATGATCAGATTATAAAATTTAAAAAGTATAAACTTGATTAACTTAAATATTTAATTGAGACCCAAGAAAAGCCTCGATGATCTAATTTAGGATTTAAGTTAAATAAAGATAAAATTTAGGATAAACTTTTTTAAAATTATTTAAGTTTAAATGATAAAAAAAAGTTCAGTTTTATGACATTAGTGGTTTAATGATTGCTGTTATGCTTAGGTGATGAAGCTTGAGATGACAAAATGATTTATGTTACTAATAATTTATGATCTTGTTACTAATCTTTATTTCTTTTTTCAGTAAATAAACTTTTCAGATATCTTTTTGAATTTTACTGCAGGATTGAAGGGAACGATTTGAGGTGTTTTTATCAATCGTTTTTGTACAAAAGTAAAATTAATTTAGCGCCTGAAATAATCATTGAAGATTTCCTACAAAGATTTTATGTTTGCAAATGAAAATCTCGATTCATTGCTAAAAAAATTCCAAATATAAAAGTTTGTGTTGGCTTTTGCCGTACGACCATGAAACTAAATGGTAAGTTTCTATGTAGTCGTAAATCGTCTCTTGTTCGAGGTCTTCTTCCAAAACCGAGTAGTTTTCCTATTGTACGGAATAAAGGCTCTGATCTATTGAGTCGTAGAGACATTTCAATTAAATTATAGTCAAGTAACATTTTGAAAATGTTTTGTCTAATTGTAATCTATTTTGTTAACTCCAAGCTATCTTTCTTAAGGTCTTATTCGAGAATTATGGTCGCACCAGATGAGTTGTGTCCGTTGTCTGTAACTCATAGAGTAATTTCGGATAGGGTACACCGTCTGCTCGTCAAGCTATCCTACTTTCGGCCGGACAGATTCGTGCAACTTCTTAGTCTAATACCAATCCTAATCTTACTCTTATATCTACTAGTCTCAGGTTGTTTAACTAGTCTCTGCTGGGCTCAATAAATCTAGAGTATTCTGGCTTGTTGCGATTGCTAAAGTTCTCTTGGAGAAGTAAATAACTTCTAAGTTAAACTCAAATCTCTCTGGTGCTAAAATTACAAGTAATTTCAGCACTTACAAATAAGTTTGTTGTTAGTTAGATGGATGATGATTGGTTAATTTTAAATATTTTATAGTGATAAAATATGTAATTTAGATCCAATAATGAAATGTAGTTTAGATCAGGTTCTTAATTGTTTTTCAATGATTTACCTTGATTTTATCACCTATTCTCGTAGTTGAAATGAAATTAAAGAAAATAATTAATTACAGGGAATGAAGTTGAAAGCAAGGTTCTCTGTAGAACGCAGAACTGGACGAGGTTGTAGTGTTTGTTGTTGAGCTGTCATGTGCATTTGCATCATAGGATGTTCGTTGAAATTCCTTCGCATCACTTCCACTATGCGCCAGAAGTAGAATGGGATGTCTATTCGTGCCGGAAAAACTCCAGAGACTGTTTCCCGCACTTGTATTTGTTTTTGATTGGGAAAAAATTATACTTTGGAAAAATGTAACTTCCACATACTTCTGATTGGCTCCTCTTTTGATCAAATTTTACAACGATTGGGTAATTTTTACTTCAAATACCAAATTCTAGATCGTCGTTACACTCTGTACAAATACAGCTTTTTTTCCGATTGTTATTTCATCATTCTGCGAAGTTTTCAATCCATTTGACCGCGCTGTTCATCACAATTTGAAATGGAAAGGAGCAGAAAAAATGCCAAGCGTTGCAATGAAAGGACTCTACGCAAAAAATTCTAACGTCACAATTTATGTTCTAACCAGAAACTAGCTTCCACACCAGCTATCGGGCTTTCGGTTTAGCTTTTCTGGAAGGATTTTGTGAAATACAAAACTCAAAAATTAAACCTAATTTGTTGAAAAAAAATGACTGTTTCATTGATGGTTATGGACTTGTAAATAGTTATCAGGTCAATTTTTCAATGAAAATTTCAAAAGATTTTTGATATTTTTTATATTCTTTTGCATAAGCTTGAGAAGAATTTCGCCGTTGCTAAGGAATTTGCAAACAACTTTTCAAACTTCTAAACAAGATAAAGTGTTTCTTCTAATTTTGAAAAAGCTGCAAAAAAATTCAATTTTTTTTACAACTTGCAAAAAAGTTTCCTTTTTTTTAACAAAAAGCTAAAAGTGTTTCTTTTTTTTCAAAAAATGTGAAAATTGTTTGAATTTTTTCTACATAAACTCGAAAAGTGTTTTTTGACAAGATGCAGAAACCTTCAGCTCTTTTTCAATTGTGTTTTTTTAAAGCTGTGCAATAGTGTATCAATTTTTTTTTTAACGTGTTCAATTTTGGAGCAAAAGATTAACGTCTAATTGTTTTTCAAAAATTTACCCTGAAGTTATCACCTATTTTTGTGGTTAAAATGAAATTGAACAAAATACTTAATTTTAAAGAACGAAATAAAAGCAAGGTTCTCTGTAGAACGCAGATCTGGACGAGTTTGTAATGGTTGTAGTTGGGCTGTCTGGGCACTTGCATCATATGATGTTCGTTGAAATCTTTCGCATCACTTCCACCAAGAACCAAAATTGGATTGAGATGTCCATTCAAGCCAGAAAAACTCCAGAAACTGTTTCACGCACTTATATTTGTACTAGATCAGGCATGTTTTCGCCTGATCTAGTAC
Organism: Symsagittifera roscoffensis; assembly: GCF_963678635.1. Taxonomy (NCBI): domain Eukaryota; kingdom Metazoa; phylum Xenacoelomorpha; order Acoela; family Convolutidae; genus Symsagittifera; species Symsagittifera roscoffensis. The sequence goes on from NC_087071.1 coordinate 14,628,688, forward strand.
AAATATAAGTGCGTGAAACAGTTTCTGGAGTTTTTCTGGCTTGAATGGACATCCCAATCCAATTGCTATTTTTTACTGAGAAGATCATTTTGAGCAGAAAGTTGAGAAAACATACGGAGTTAAAAAAAGGCTGAGATAGGTTAGCTGACGGATGATAAACTGAAATTTGGTCATTTGGAGCTGAGAGACGAGTTAACGTTAGTTTAGTTGAAAAGCAAAATGGTTTTTAGTTAGGAATGAGGTGTACCTTCAACTCGAACGTGTGGATTTAACCGATCAAAATTGATTTTCGTTATTTGAATTGTATTCGAGTCCAATCAGATTTCAGCTTTCTTTTATGAAATTATTGTCAAAAGTCGGGTCCAATCAGAAAAAAAAAGTTCCATTCTTGTTAAATTTTACACATTGTCGTTTCCAATCACAAAAATGGACATTAAAAATCATTTTGTTTTCAACTAAACTACCATCAAATACTACCTCCTCTTTCAGCTCTAAATACCTTTATTTTAATTTATCTTCCGTCAGCTACCTTTTTCAGCTTTTTTAGTTTTACTTGGTATCTTTTACTCAACATAGTGCTCAAAATGATCTTCTCAGTACAAAAAGCAACCTCATGTACTCTGTGGATTTTTCGCCTGATGTGGACAAATGCAAGGGCGGGAAACAATCTCTGAAGTTTTTCTGGCACGAATGGACATCCCAATCCAAGTATGCATATGGTTGGAAGTGAGGCGAAGGAATTTCAACGAACATCATGTGGTGCAAGTGCGCATGACATAGAACCAAATTTGAGGAAGTGGCTGAGCACGTGGGGATGAACTACCCCGACACTCCTGACTCTAGATAAGTGGCTCAACCAGTCGACGATTTCCTCTTTCTTTGGGAGGAAACAGGATCAGCCGAAAACCCCATCGCATTAGATGAAAATGAGGGTTTCTCAGAAACAATTTCGCCTCCAGCTCCACAACATCCACTACAACATTGTTCAGCTCTGCGGTCTATAGAGAACCTACAGAACATTCGACAGCTCCTTGATTAAAAAGATTTGTAATTAATTGTTGTTTGGTATTAAATTGGTCCCTTGTAACTAATTATTTTCTTCAGTTACATTTTAACAATGAGAATAGATAAGAATTGCAGGGTAAATCATTAAAAAACAATCAGAACCCAATTTAATCTTCCAAATTCGCATTTGATTAAGAAAGTTGATTTTTATTTAAAAAGCTCAAAACCAGAAAAAAAACATTACTTCTTGTTTACAAATTTGATGAAATTTTTGCGAATCCCTTCGTAACAGTGATTTTTTCGTAAGCATATTAGAGATTATCTTAATTATCAAAAAAAAACTTTAATTTTTCGTTGAAAAGTTGATATGATCACTATTTACAAATCCATAACCATCAATGAAACCATCAATTGTTTTTAAAAAATCATGTTCAAGTTGTGAGATTTGTACTTTATGAACTCTTTCTAGAAAAACTGAACCGAAGATTTGAGTGGAAGCTAGTTTCTGGTTAGAACATAAATTGTGCCGTTTGAAATTTTTGCATAACAGTCTTTTATTTGAATCGCTTCGGGTTTTTTCTGCTCCTTTTCAATTGAAATTGTGATGAACAGCGCGGTCAAGTTGATTGAAAACTTCGCCATTTGATGAAATAACATTCAAATGAAATCTTATTTGAACAGAGTGTAAAGACAATCTGTTATTGGTATGTGAAATGAAAATTACCTAATCGCTGTAAAACTTGATCAAAAGTTGAACCAATCAGAAGTATGTGGAACTTACAGTTTTCCAAAGAACAGTAAGAACTGTGACACAAATAAATCTTGGTTCACCATATAATTTTCGTAAAAATCACAGGAAAGGTAAATAAAATGTGATTTTCGACAATACTCTGAATAAAAAATGTGAAGAGCTCGTTACGTTGCAGAGGAAACCCGGAACTGATTTTTGCTGCGAGTTGAGGATTTATATAGGAACACTCACACTATATTTGACTCAAAAACTTCTTTTCAGTTCACTCATATACTTTTATTTCCTACTTAAGACAAAATTCTATTTTGAACCCTGCTTTCAATTGTTAAACATTATTGATTTAAGAAAATTTGTAAAGTCCTAACAAATCTATCATATTGAAAAAGAAGGAGAAGCAATATCGGCAATCCGGAATACCATTTTTTTCGATGCTGGAAACATTGGTCTCGTACTTAAATATGAAGGCAAGTCTGCCAAAGAATCAACTATGTATCAGGAGCTCGACATTTGTAATAGAGTATATGAAACAGCAACAAACAACATGAGGAAGGTTGTCACAATCAAGAAGTACTATGTGAATTGTATATATCAGTATCTTGACAATTTTCATTGGAACTGATTGATTGGGAAGATCCACAAACATAGTTTGGTTCTGATCTACAAAGTACTTTCGAATATGTGAGTATTTCATTATGATTGGTTGTTACCACAAATGTTACCTGTGAACAAACGATCGACTTTTTGATATCAAAATTTTTGAAACGTCCCTGAGAAGTAGAGGTCAATTCTGATTGGTTGACAATAAAGTTGTTGGTTTTTCCACCATCGTTGAAGATCGATTCTGACTGGTTGATATCAAAAAATATAAAAAATTACTTATACGTAACGCGTGATGCTGATTGGTTTATAGTTTTGAAACTGCATGGCGGGATTGGATGATTTTGTTTCGGCTAGGCTAAATAGCATCCATTCTGATTTTCTTTCACCTTAAAATCAATTTGTTAAGAAAGCTGCTGTTCTATTCACTTTTATTCTTTTTTCGAGGCTATTCAATTCTTCCTATCTAAAAATTTAGGATTTTGTTAATTTCCTATTTATTCTTTCTTTGAGATGCCGTCACTGAATAAAAACAAAAAGTTTGTATGCCTTGATTGCGGAAATAATTGTAAACTTTATACAAATAGCATCGAGGAACTCACTAATCATATGAAGAAGAAGCGTTATTTTGGTCAACATAATGATAAATTACGTGTTCAGCAATCTCAAAAAACACTTTCTGCTCAGCACTCTCAAAGAAAAGATAAAATTAATACATTTTTAATACAAAAACTCTTAGAAAAAAATTATACAGTACTTTCATCACTATTCTCAATCTGTCATTTTTTTTTTCAAAAGTTCTGACTGATGATAAAACGAGCAACAACCGAGTTCAAATGTATGTGAAAATTTCTATGGAAATTGATCCGAGAATCTTTTATCTACAGTAAAAACTCCATTAATCGAAAACTTAAGGAGATTTTGTTGCGATAACTTTATAGTAAAAGTGAATAACACATGCTATTGAGTTCTTAAGTATTTGTTGAAAGAAAAAAAAAACTGGATATTTATATAACACAGACTAATCGAAATGTTTAGCCTAGTTACTATTTTAAACTTTTCTTTGTTCAGTGCCTGTAAAAGTGCTGATACAATAAAACACTTTTAAGCAGATAATGAGGGTAGATTATTTCAAAAATATGTTTTTCGACCTTTTCACAAAAGAAATTCGGAACCGACCCAGAAAAGATGAAAAAAGTATATGTTCTTGCTAAATTTTGAAAACTTCAACTGAAAAAACTTCAACTCAACCAAAAAATTAGTTCAATAGGGAAATTCAGAGCTGAGACAGCAACATACAATTATCAGATTGAGAAAATCGATTGAAGTTTGTTTTAGAAAATGTCCATGGTAAAAATTCTGCTCCGGATTAGTGAAGGTTCGTTAAAATGACACATTTTTTCATCTAAAACTCAATTTTCAAGTAAATTGTTTTCCAAATTGGATTAAGTTCGAAAATAGTAAACGAAAGAGAAACTAAGAAAAAAGAATATTGAGATATAAACACGGTTTAAGTCATTAGGTTTTAAGAGACATTTTTTTATAAAAAAAATAACTTATAATTTGCATCTTGAGACAAAAACCAACAAAAACTGTAATAACTGGAAAACTTTTTATCATTTTTCAAACTAGGTAAACTTCTAAGAAAATTCAGAGTTTTTGAGAATCATTTTTGTGAATTCAGCCCAGCTCCGACATCTCTTGGAAGATGATACATGAAGCATAAACCAAAGTTTTGCTTTCGAAGATCTACATTCCATTTTTTTGGACTCAAAAAAATTAGATGCAGGAAAATTTTAAATATGGCAATATCAAGCTTGCTGATTTTAAATATACCAAAAGTAGTTTTTTTTTGCTGAAGTAATTTGCAGTAGCAACTAAACAAGGTAACCTAAAGAGAACATGAACAAACTACATGGTAATAATTAGACGTTATGAGCTCTAATTTTATCTCCGCCAGCAAAATGTTCGTTCAATTGTTACTAGTTTCTCCTTAAACCCTCAGTTCTGACTAAATTTTCTGGCAAAAAGAGTTTAACAGGGAAAACATGCAGTAAGCAGAAAGCAAGAAAAAGCTTATGACAATGAAAACATTTACGGAAAAACCATAAAAATTATATTGTAGAAGCAACAGAGAGATAATCATCAATTTTGAAGAAAATTTTGTTGAACATCATACAACCGAACAAATTTATAATAAAAAATTACTCCAATTTTAGACAATTTTAGCAGTGAAATGATCAATTTTCATCAATGTTCTGCTTTTTTTTATTATAAATAAAGTTAAAATCTTCTCAGAAGTTTTTATTTTTATACTTGTTTGGATCAATCTTTGAGAAAAAACTAAGAAGGAGTTGGATCATGGAGTTTGATCTAGAAGTTTTAGTGAAGATTGAGCTTATTTTTCAATTGAATTGAGATGCCCAATTGAGTTCTCCTTGAGTTGGACAAAAAAACAGATAATTACACACCTGAAAGGTTAAAAAAGGAAATATTTGGATATATTTGATTAATTTTAACTTTCTCGAAAAAAAAACGATTAATAACCCGAGAAACCTGAAGTTTCAAGATTGATTCAGCTAATATGATAATTATATGTTCGGAGCCTAATAAAGTTGGCTTTTGAGCTCAAATTAGGGTAATTTTTATCGTATCTAATTTTTTGAGAGAAAGTTGTGGATAAATCCGTAAAACACAGTTTGAGCTCAGTTTTAAATTCTATACGTAAGTTAGTATTTTCAATTAGATCAGAAGCAACAAAAACTTGCCAAAATCTTGAAATTTTTCCATAAGCTTAATTTTTTTGCAATTTTTTCTCAAAAATTTGACTTTTTTCCAAAGTTTCAGTAGGTTTCAGCATAGTTTCAGCTAGATTGAGTACTGTTTCAAAAAAAGAGCACCTAATAAAATAGGTAAAAAATCAAGTTTTATCGTGTTTTGAAGTTTTTGAAAAAAAAAAATCAATTTTTTCAATGAAAATTTCTTTTTTGCGTATCTCAGCATTGACTTACCAAGAACCAAAAAACAAAATGCTTTCATAACACAATCCACAGGTGATACTTAAAAGTTACACCGCGCCTTGATTTTTGCGAAAAAATTAAACATTTCCCCACAAAATCAAGAAATACCTCGTTTTTCTTATCATTCTCTAACCATCACACTGAAAACCTCACCATTCCCAATCATAATACAATGGGGAAATTTTTCCCTATGTCAAACAAAGAATTTCTCATTTTTGTACAAAGGGATCTCTTTACACTATCCTTACACATGGGATATCTAAACACTATCTTAAAACATGATAAGATTGGGCGTCAACTTTTTTTCTGAACCTTGTCGTCCCAAACCTATGGTAAAACCTATCTTAATACATAGAAAACCTTTTCCATATTTTAATACATAGGAAAACGATTCCCTATCTTACTACACATCCAGCAGTCCCATAAATATTTTCCTTATCTTGAAACATGGGGACTGCCGGCAACACCCCCCCCCCCCCGATCGCCACCAACAAAATACTACTAGTAATGCTTGGGGAAAAAAGCTCTCTAGTCTTGAGATTTTGAAATCTAGTGACTTAGTCCAGCAAAGTAAGGTTGTCAAGGTACTTAAAAAGGCCCCTGTTGTGGATAAAACTACACGAAGATCATGGAGATCGAACCATTGCTAGAAGCGCCTGGAATATAAGAATCCAGGTTATTAACTTAAGATACATAAAGTCTATCTATGTCATTGTGTGGCACATACCGTGTGGTATCCAAATAAGAGAACCTCTGTCTGATATGGGATGCCGCGGAAATTCGTGCGATGGTTTCGTTCGGTAGATCACCAAAAAAATTAACCATCTTCGTGGTCAGATCAAAGCTGACACTGTGATGAATTGATGAGAACGCGATGCATGCGTTCGATTAAAGCGAGAGGCTTGCTCTGTTTGAGAATGCTTGCAAGCTATGCGCCATACCGATGAAAAAAGGCTTTTACGGAGCCGAGTGCCTTTTTTTCGTGGTTTAGGTCGACGTTGGCCTCTTGGTTGTATGTTTTTCAAAGAACCACACAAAACAGCTTTAAAGGGAATATCTTGAGTTCCTGGCGAAAATAAGACCAAAGGCTTTCTAGATGCCGCTGCCTACACATTACAATCGATAAGCTATTGCAGGAAAATGGTTGGCAGGTTATCAATACACAAAAGAGAAGCGATAAACTCGGTACTGGAGGAAGATCTAGCGAAAACTTGAGCTTGATCATACATCAATCCACCTACATGAATGGAGAGTCCAAGTTGAAGAAACGAACAAATCATTCCAGAGGGTTGCAGTAACATGAATATGGATGCGGTCTTACGAGCAACTGAAGAAATGGGAAGATATTGCAATCATTTCTGATGATTATGAAGTATTGACAAGGAAGATCACGCTGTCGAGCGTATCTGGACCAATACCTCGAAGAGAAGGATATCAAATTAGGCCAGGTACTCTTGGTAGATTATTGGGTCTTTAGTGGGGAAAGTGTACCTAGGCTTGAGCATAAAATCTGAGGGATGGAATACAAGATTTTCATCATCAAAATATTTTTAAACAATATAGTATATCTTTTTGTTTATCAACATTTTCTGTCTTGGTTGAGCAAAAAAAACTCTTAAACGGCTTATATATCTAAAATCCAAAGTGCAGATACACGAAGAACTTAATTGATATTTAGCTATAAGTGAGAGTTTCACATGAATGTGGTTTTTGGGGATGTGGATAAGGTTGACTCACTTCTGTGAATGATAATTGACACTGTATCTTTAGACTGAAGTGGGACGGGGGATGATGACATCGATCTTCATTCTGGAAGAAATGTGCGAGTCGATCATATTCTGAAGTTTAATTTTGATTTTAGATGGAAAAGTAGTTTTTCATAAGCTCGAACTGGCCATGTCATGCTTAATTTTAAACTAGGCGACTGAAGTAAAAAGTCAACAAAATTAAAAAATTCTAGTATTAAGGCGGGAAAACTGACATAAAATCAGTCCGTAGACAAATTGTCCTTTCGCATTTTGTCTAAAAAATATAATCCATTTGAGTAAAGCTGTCTTCTTCCTGATAGTGAACGCCGTGGGTTTTTGCGGGAGTGTTACCACAGGAAGAAGGGAAACCTTGATTGGTTAGGTCGACGTGTGAAGCAACACAATGGTCCAGATAAAAAATTAGCTTGAGATCAAACTATTTTATCAAACTAGTTATTATGAGATCGAGAGATTGCTTTGGAAATGGCCGCCCTGACAGGTGTCCCGAATAATTCGAGCTTTGGACCGATCAACTATCGATCATTAGAGGATATGGGGGGCTCATGTGCGATCACAGTTGCGAGCGGTGAAGAAACTTTTAGATCTCAAGACTATGGGGCTACCTCATTCTGATTACGCGGGCTCAGAAGTGTCAAGATATGTAAGATATGGAGAGGAATGGATCCGGCTGCATATGAGGGTTCGGATCAGTCTGCCTATGAGGGTTCAGTTTCGTCTGCCTAAGAGGGTTCGAAGCCGCTAGTGTAATTATCGTCGCATGTTATCGTTTCGCAGGATAAAAACTTTTTTTCCGGGGCCGAACTGAACCAGATGTTGACTCTGAGGTAGCAGTGAAAAAGGATACCATAAGCAGGCTGGAACTGATTCAGTTCACGTTCATTATTGACCACTTTCACGCAGCGTAACTTCTAGAGCCCTTGATGAGCGGGAACCTTGTTCTCAGCGACGAAGGATATACAAGTTTTTGCCGATCAGGCTAGGATCGAAGACAAAAATGATACTAAAGTCGTCGCCAGGATATCAGAGCATGTCACCTGACCTTAATTCGTCTATGCGGTGCTGGTCCTCTTAGTGGAAGGCTGCGGACTGCTTATGCTGTTGGCTGCTTCCACTCGAGAAGGACTTGAGATCGTAAGTGGCAGCAGCTTGAGCGGATATATCTCGTGCCTTGAAAAGGTTTTACGAGCTTACGGATGCTTTGATAGTGCTTTTTGAGGCGTTGAGCTCGATGATCTCACCAATGGTGGGGCAACTGAAGTTCAAAACAGAAATAAACGATGACCACGAGCTTGTGGTTTCAAAACATGGATATTGCAATTGCGGGCAACACGAGTAGCTCGAATCGGCCTATACTTGAACAAATGAATGTGGTGTACGCGGCAGATTAACTCGAATCAATTGGATATTGCCTCATTCAAGAGAGATGAAGATGGCATTATGACAGCGAGATTAAAGTGTTTGGACGACAAGCTGAAGGAGACAACACCGCCCTTGATAAAGCACTCCACAGTATAGTAAAGAACGAGAAATGTGCATGAGATCTTGGGACTCTTGGGTCCTTGCTGGGAGAAATTTATTTGAATGGTTTGTTTTCCTTGGGAAAGACCACCTTCGATACATTCATCCAGTACATATTGAGCATTTCAATTAACTTACTGCTGGCATTATGCCTGATAAAATCTAGTTACTTGTTCAAAATTGGACCAGCTTTCAGATTCAGCCTGGATGTGGAGACCCTGATGATCGTCGGATACTTGAAGCTGAGCCTCCTGACGCATAAGATTTTGGCAGTTTTTCATCGTCTGATGAAGTATTTGGACCCGATGGCCATGGCTAAAGCTCACCTAAGTCATGAGACCTAACCCTACAAGGTTACCGTTACCGCGGGATTGAAAACACTCCTGATAAATACTTCCCGACGCAGAAGAGACACTTGAAGGTGAAGAAACGGTCCCGAAAACTAAAGAACAAACTATGGAAGTAAATGTGTTATGCTTCTCCTTGCCGATCTAAGCCCTGCAAGGCAACCTGAGCCTCTAGGATTATCAAGAGGATTGGAAGAAGTGGTGATATGGGTTTTTGGACCGGCAGTGACCTATGTTGTTCCAGATCCCTTTATCATTTCGTATTGACATTCAAGGGTTCAAGTCAAAATGATCAGCGTAATAGATGGGACGACACTAAACTGGGGCAAACAGGGACGCTTATGAGCTCAAATGAGCAAAACGGTTTTGTTTGCGAAGGTCGAGAATACTGAATTGATATTTCTGAACTTCAGGCGCCAGCTCCAACGCAGGGTTCGATTGCAGTTGACCCGAGTTTCTGGAATTTGAAACCTCTTTGAAAGCGGGCTGGAGAGATCTTAAAAACATCAGCTTGAACCGATAAGTGATGAGCTAGAGGGGATTCTTCAGCGGGATGTGCTGCCAGCCGTCTCAGGGATTTGCCTTTCGTTGGGCGAATGACGTTCAGATTGAACAAACAGCTGCTAGTGTCATCAGTACAGGCCAGAAAAGTCGTGGAGCGAGAACAAATATTGTTCACGAACGGAAGGGATCCCCTGTTTATCGAGTACACCGCGGCTGCGTCTTCTCCAATTGGAAATATTGATATTACTTCCTGGAAGGACGCCGTAAGAAAGATGGTAGTGTTAAAACCACAGAAATGTGATTTAGTGACATAAACAGCATGCTTCAGAAGCCTGCTTTTGATAAACAACAGTTACGCAGTATATGACGATGACCAAGTCATAGTGGAGGAACGATGCTTGGGTCTGATCGCGGAATCAAGATGCAGCCTGAGGAAGCATCTGACGCCTTACGGGTTAGGAGAGGTGAAGTTTTTCGATGAGGGACACACGCGTGATGCGGATGTAGTTCCTTATGTACTCCATTCCTTATGTGCTCCAATCATGTCAAATCCCGACACACCTTTACCTATGTCATTTAACACTCCTAGAGACAGGACGAATCTTTCAGCTGGTATTAGGTTTGAGGATGCCTTGAAGCGGGAGCGCTCGGAAGTGACAGAGAGAGAAAAGATTGAAATAACTCTCAAAAACCGAGAAGGATAATAACTCGGGAATGACCCCAGATCAAGATGAGAGGTACAAGCCTGGCGCCACACAAGAACTTTTGCAGGATCTGACAGAAGAAAAAAAATGAGATCCCATCGAAAGAACCTGGAGATTCAGATTGGGAGTCAGTCAGCAGAAATGGGCAGAAATCGGAAATTGGAATAGAAACTAGATGTTTAGGAGTTCGTGGAGGAAAAAACTGGACTGGACAGAATAATGAGAGATATTTCACTTTGCAAAACGATTTAAAACGAGGAAACAAGACCAAAAACCGCATACAGATCTTGTGAGGACAACTTTGATCTATTGAGTGATAGTTCAAAAATAAGGCGAAAATGAGTAATTGAGGTAAACCCGGTAATAAAGCGAAAAAAATTGTCACAGCTAAGCTAAGGCAAAGTATGGGAAATTGTTCTTTAGACAAGAGAACAAGGAATGCAAGAGTCTTATGGGGGAACAAGGAACGGAAACGGTTTTGGTGATGATTGTGGCCATGTCCCCCGCACAAAGAGTCGAGGCCAGGGAAGAGGAAGCGAGAGTCGGAAGAAGAGGATCACATACTGGAAGATCACACCTCCGATGGTTTTGGCCAGCTGGAAGGTTGCAGCTTACAGAGAAAATTCGACATTTAGGAAATTTGCGGAGATGATTGCCGATATGGATGGTGCATCAGGTCCCGTGACAGAAGAGGACTTTAAACCACAATGTGTGAAGATAAATGGACGTTACGCCAGTGGACAGACGTGGCAGGTGGATGTCGACAAGTAAATGGTCCGGAGGGTTGGAAAATACATCACGAGCGATCCCCCAGAGAAAAAATTCACGAGGAACATGGCTCGTTTTTGGTGGACAGCTCTGAACACGATGAAGGAACTAGAGATTTGTCTGAAGAAGCTGGGTTGATGACCTGGAAATCGCCACAGTTCGCACATGCATTATGATGCAGAAGGGAATGACGGGAGACCAGGAAGCCAGCTTGTACGAACCTGTTAAAGCTCCTGCTAGTTTACTGCGAAAAACATTTGATATTACCCTCAATCGCCAAGCAATTTATGGCAAACCCCTTTGCCAGGATAAGTTGCTTTTCACCTATTATATGGCTGAAGATGCACTGGAGGATCTGACGAGTTGAAGATGGGCGATAAAGGCATGCATGGCTATCGAATGATAATGCTGCATGTTGCTCGGACTGATTCTTTGAGTGCAATGGGCAATGGTTCCCGCAGAAGTTGGCCATAACCTATCCCTAAGAAAGACTCAGCATTCACTGGTAAGATTTAAAGCTAGGTCAAGTATCACTGACGATGGATCTTGTCAGTGATATCTGACGCGGTTATAGAACCTTAATACCAGATAAAAGATATGGCGTTAGAGAATATAGTCTCGAGTATGACCCTGAATATGTACCAGATTGCCAGGATTGAGAAACACGATGTTTCCAGGCAATCTCACGAGAACTATGCGAAATTGATGAGATACTGAAGTTCTCAAACAAGAAATTGGACAGCAGCTCAAATCGAGGAGATTATCAGTATGTCTTTGGCGTCATAAAACCCTTTTTTGAGCAGTAGGAGCAGCTTAGATGAATTTGAATTTATCGAAATTCTGAAGAAGTGGATGGAAGCGCTAATTGAAACGGACAAGTCAGAATGGGAAATTGAGGATAGGAGATGAAGACAACGTGTTTTTCAGGAAACTGCGAGTGGTTTGGAGGCCTCTAGTTTCTTCCTGTTGTCCACATCCTCAATCGAATTTGAATCAGAAGACCACAGAGCGGATAAGGTTGTCACCAGAGAAAAACTAGGAACTGTACAATTTAAACATGATGCACAAGCTGATTTTGTCTCATCATGAAGAACATAAAGACAAGACGGACATACTTGGATACGAACGGTCGAAAGAGCTAGAGCAGCGGATTAGCCTCAGATCTGGCAACCGGAGACAAACGACACTCATGTGACGGACAATCGTGCGTCAGTTTTCAGTCTTTCCAGAGAGAAAATACTTGGTCACGTGGTTCGGTGATGTTACGAGAAGAACAATAGTGAGGTTCAAGTCTTAGCTGATTGTTATGCGACCACCACTGTGATCTTGGCAACGGCACAAGGATTCGTCTGGAGACATAAGCAGATGCACAATCTGATATGATGACCACATGAAGGAGCCGTGACTTCTACAGACGTTAGAATATAAAAACCATCTAGTCACGGCATTGAGTGAGGAATCCTGGCCTGCAGTATTGCAGATGATTCAGAAACATATCAAGTGTTGGAAGGTGGGCTTGGTAGAATGAATGGGTTCCCCGGTGAGTACGGCCTAAGGCTTAACAATGAATACGAAGTCTTTGGTGTATCGGTGATTACAGACTTCCGCGGAAGCCATTACCCATTGCAAATGTCGATGGCGGAGGCGTTCAAACAGATGGTGACGGATGACAAGTCCTTCTCGGGTACAACTGAAAATAATACCGTATCACTCACACCAGCTGCTCAAGAACTTGTGGGGATCAGTGCTTGTGCCCAGGGTAGATGACTTGAGTGATACTTGCGGACAAAAACTCTCGAGTCTTGAGAATGAGAACACTAGTGCCTTTGACCAGAGAAATAAGACTTTTAAGGTATTTAATAAGGCCCCTGCCGTGGACAAAACTGACTCTAACTGCACGAAGATCATGGAGATGAAACCCTTGCTAAAAGCGTGTGGAATATAAGACTTCAGAGTATTAACTTGACGCATAGAGTCTAATCATGTCATTGTGTGGCACATACCGCCGAGGAACTCCGTGCGATGGGTTTAGCAGATCAACAAAGAAAATTAACCATCTTCGTGGTCAGGTCGAAGCTGGCACTGCGATGGATTGATGAGAACGCGACGCATGCGTTCTATTACAGAGAGAGGCTTGCGTTGTTTGAGAATGCTTGCAAGTTAATCGCCATACCGATGGAAAAAAGGCTTTTCCAGAGCCGAGCGCCTTTTTTTCTCGTGTTTTAGGACGAGTTTGACCCATTGGTTGTATGTTTTTCAAAGACCCACTTGAAGTAGCTCTAAAAGGAATATCTTAAGTTTCTGTCAAAGATATGACCAGAGGCTTTCAAGAAGCCGCTGCTAACACATTCCGATCGATTAACCACCGAAGGAGAAGGGTTGGCAAGTTATCAACAGACAAAATTGAAGCAATAGATTCGATGCTGGAGGAATATCTAGCGAAAAAATTGAGCTTGATCATACATCACTCCTCTATTTGAGCAGAGAGTTCATGTTGAAGAAACTAACAATTAGTTCAAGGAGGTTGCAGTTACAGAAAAATGGATGCGGGATTACGAGCAACTGAAAAAAAGGGAAGATATTGCGATTACTTCTGACGATGAAAAAGAATTGACGAGGCAGATCACGGTTTAATCTGGACCCAGTACCTCGAAGACAAGGGTAAAAATTTAGGCTGGTTTTCTTGGTGGATTTTTAAGCCTTTATTGGGGAAAAGGTACTTGGGTTTGAGCATGAATGTTGAAACTTTTTTATATCTATTTGGTTATCAACAAGTTCTGACATCGTTTTTTTCTAAAAGAAAAAACACCTTTCAAACGGCTTATATAGCCAAAATCCCAAGTGCTGATGCAAGGAGAATTTAATTGCTCTTTAGCTATATAGTGAGAGTTTCACAGTGGTTTTTGGGGATGTGGATAACGTTGAATCTACCGCAAACTTCTGTGAATGACCACTGGCACTGTATCTATACACATACTCACATAATTGGAGGCTCACTGAAGTGAATACTAGAGGAGATGAGGACGTCGATCTTCAATCGGGGGAAAATAAGCGAGTCGGTCATATTCTGAAGTTTTATTTTGATTTTAGTTGAAATGGTAGTTTTTGAAAAGTTCGAATGGGCCATGTCATGATCATTTTGATCGCAGCAGCGGACTTAAAAAGTCAAAAATATCAGAAAATTCGAGTTATTAAGGCAAGAAATTGGACATAAAATCAATCCGGAGACAAATTGTCTTTTCGCAATTTGTCTAATAAAAATAATCAATTCGAGTAGAACTGTCTTCTTCCTGATAGAGAACGTCGATTGTTATTGCGGGAGTGTTACTGCTAAAGTAAGGAAAACCTTTATTTCAGGGTTGACACAAGCAGGTAGACGTGTGAAGCAAACCAATGGTCCAGACAACAAAGCTGCTTGAGATCAAAATAGTTATCTCCTTAAACTTCTAGAATTGCTTAGGTTATAATAACTTTTTAATTTTTTGAGTGTTTTTTATATAGACAAGTTGAGATAAGGCGAGTTTCAGATTGATCCTCTGAAATGAATCAAAGGTCCACTATATAACCAAAAACTTTCCTTTACTTGAAATTCAATCTCTGCTTTGACGGCGTTCATGTGTTGTATGTTATTAAAGACCTAGCCATGAGAGCATTCTTCATTCTAGAGTGACTGGTATTTTGATAGTTGCCTTTAAGCTGCAACACGAGTTTGTAGTCACATTTCTTTATCGAATCGAATCGGCTCCGACAGAAAGAGGCGCAAAAAAGTGTTAGTGTCCTTGTTTCTTGAGACAGTGGTTACATGGTCTATTTCTTCTAACTTATGTGATATAGGAAGACGACTGATATCTATGTAATTTTTAAACTGTTGTTTGTTATTTTCTCTTGTATCATAAAATTACAACTGATCTGAGCCGATCAAAAAATTGTTTTTGCTACGTCCAAGCAATAGCTCTCATGAACTTGGCAAAAGCTCTCATCAAGCAAAGCTTCTCACGGACTAGAGTATGAAAAACTAAATCTCTTCTCAAGGCAAGAAGATAATGCTGCATGTCGCTCGGACTGATTCGTTGAGTGCATTGGGCAATGGTTCCCGCAGAAGTTGGCCATGAGTTATTCCTTAAGAAAGACTCAGCTTTCACTGGTAAGATTTAAAGCTAGGTCAAGTATCACTGACGATGGATCTTGTCAGTGATATCTGACGCGCTTATAAAAACTTAATACCAGATAAAAAGTAATGGCGTCAGAAAATATAGTCTGGAGTATGACCCTGAATATGTACCAGAACGTCAAGATTGAGAAACACGATGTTTCCAGGCAATCTCGCGAGAACTATGCAAAATTGATGAGATACTGAAGTTCTCAAACAAGAAATTCGACAGCAGCTAGTTCTCACACAAGAAATTCGACAGCAGCTATGACGCGCATCGTGCCATGGTCTACGTGGACGAGTACTCGAAACCCTCAAATGGAGGATATTATCAGTAGGTCTCTGGCGTCATGAGGATATCATAAAACCCTTTTTTGAGCAGTAGGAGCAGCTTACATGAATTTGAATTTATCGAGTTTCTGAAAAAGTGGATGGAAACGCTAATTGAAACGGACAAGTCAAAAAGGGAAAAGCCGAGAGTTGGCTTGCTTCATGAGAACAAACCTGAACCATGTGAAGGCCAAGATCAGAGAAAAGGTTGGTATTGAGGATGGGAGGTGAAGACAACGTGTTTTTCACGAAACTGCGAGTTGTGTGGAGGCCTCTAGTTTCTTCCTGTTATCCACATCCTCAATCGAATTTGAATCAGAAGACCACAGAGCGGATCAGGTTGTCACCAGAGAAAAAATAGGAGTTGTACAACTTAAACATGATGCACAAGCTGATTTTGCCTCATCATGAAGAACCTGAAGTCAAGACGGAAATGTTTGGATACGAACGGTCGAAAGAGATAGAGCGAGGGCTTTGACTCGATCTGGCAACGGAGACCAACGACACTCATGTGAGGACAATCGTGTGTCAGATTTCAGTCTTTTCAGAGAGACTAGACTCGGTCATGTGGTTCGGTGATGTTACGAGAAGGACAATAGTGAGGTACAAGTCTTAGCTGATTGTTATGCGACCACCACTGTGATCTTAGCGACGGCACAAGGATTCGTCTGGAGACATAAGCAGATGCACAATCTGATATGGTGGCCACATGAAGGAGCCGTGCCTGAAGACCAGTCTCTACAGACGTTAGAAAATAAGAACCATCTAGTCACGGCATTGAGTGAGGAATCCTGGCCTGGAGTATTGCAGATGATTCAGAAACATATCAAGTGTTGAAATATGGGTTCGTAGAATGAATGGGTTCACCGGTGAGTGGGGCCTAAGTCTTTGGTGGGATCGGTGGTTACAGAATTCCGCGGAAGCCATTACCCATTGCAGATTTCGATGGCGGAGGCGTCCAGTCAGATGGTGCTGAATGACAAGTCCTTCTCGGGTACAATTGAAAAGTATATCATATCACTCATATCATAATAATTTTAAGGAATTTAATAAGGCCCCTGCCGTGGACAAAACTGACTCTAACTGCCCGAAGATCATAGAGATCAAAACCTTGCTGCAAGCGTCTGGAATATAAGACTCCAGAGTATTAAATTGACGCATAGAGTCTATCCATGTCGTTGTGTGGCACAAACTGTGTGTTACCCAGGTAAGAGCAACCTCTGCTTGATATGGGATGCTGAGGAAATCCGTGCGATGGGTTTAGCAGATCACCAAAAAAATAACCATCTTCGTGGTCAGGTCGAAGCTGGCACTGCGATGGATTGATGAGAACGCGATGCATGTATTCTATTACAGCGAGAGGCTTGCGTTGTTTGAGAATGTTTGCAAGGTATGCGCTATAACGATGGAAACAGGCTTTTCTGGAGCCGAGTGCCTTTTTTTCTCGTGGTTTAGGTCAAGTTTGACCTATTGATTGTATGTTTTTCAAAGACCCACTTGAAGTAGCTTTAAAAGGAATATCTTAAGTTTCTGTCAAAGATATGACCAGAGGCTTTCAAGAAGCCGCTGCCAACACATTCCGATCGATAAACCATCGAAGGAGAAGGGTTGGCAAGTTATCAACAGACAAAACTGAAGCAATATATTCGATGCTGGAGGAAGATCTAGCGAAAAACTTGAGCTTGATCATACATGACTCCTCTATTTGAACAGAGAGTCCATGTTGAAGAAACTAACAATTAATTCAAGAATGTTGCAGTAACAGAAAAATGGATGCGGGCTTACGATCAACTGAAAGAGAGGGAAGAGATTGGCATTACTTCTGACGATGAAAAAGAATTGACAAGGCAAATCACGGTAAATTCTGGACCCAGTACCTCGAAGACAAGGGTAAAAGTTTAGGCTGGTTTTCTTGGTGGATTTTTGAGCCTTTATTGGTGAAAAGGTACTTGGGTTTGAGCATGAATATTGAAAAAAATTTTATATCTCTTTGTTCATCAACAATTTCTGACTTGGTTTTTTTCTAAAAAAAACCTTTCAAACGGCTTATATAGCCAAAATCCCAAGTACTGATGCAAAAAGAAACTAATTGCTCTTTAGCTATAGAGTGAGAGTTTCACATGTCTGTGTTTTTTGTGGATGTGGATAACGTTGAATCTAACGCAAACTTCTGTGAATGATCACAGGCACTAATTCTTTAAACATACTCACATAATTGGAGGCGCACTGAAGTGAGTACGAGAAGAGATGAGGACGTCGATCTTCAGTCGGAGAAAAATGTGCGAGTCGGTCATATTCTGAAGTTTTATTTTGATTTTAGTTTTTGAAAAGTTCGAATTGGCCATGTCATGATCATTGATCGCAGCATTGGACTTAAAAAGTCAACAATATCAGAAAATTCGAGTTATAAAGGCAAGAAATTGGACATATTACCATACCCGAGACAAATTGTCTTTTCGCAATTTGTCTAATAAAAATATCAATTCGAGTAGAGATGTGTTCTTCCTGATAGAGAACGTCGATTGTTATTGCGGGAGTGTTACTATTGGAATGAAGAAAACCTTGATTTCAGGTTCGACACGGGCAGGTCGACGTGTGAAGCAACCCACTGGTCCAGACAACAAAGCTGCTTGAGATGAAATTAGTTATCTCCTCAAACTTTTAGAATTGCTTAGGCTATAATAATTTTTTTTATATTTTTTTGAGTGTTTCTTATATAGTTCTGACAAGTTGAGATGAGGCGAGTTTGAGATTGATCCTCTGAAATGAATCAAAGGTCCATCAAATAACCAAAAATATTCCTTTACTTGTAACTCAAACTCTGTTTTGAAGGCGTTCATGTGTTTTTTGTTATTAAGGACCTAGCCATGAGAGCGTTCTTCATTCTAGAGTGGCTGGTATTTTGATAGTTGCCTTTAAGCTGCAACACGAGTTTGTAGTCCCATTTGTTTATCGAATCGAATCGGCTCCGACAGAAAGAGGCGCAAAAAAAGAGTTAGTGTCCTTGTTTCTTGAGACAGTGGTTACATGGTCTATTTCTTCTAACTTCATATGTGATATAGGAAGACGACTGATATCTATGCAATTTTTAAAATGTTGTTTGTTATTTTCTCTTGTATCACAAAAAGCCAACTGATCTGAGCCGATCAAAAAATTAATTTTGCTACGTCCAAGCAAAAGCTCTCATGAACTCATCAATCGATTTTTCTCACGGACAGTCTAATTGCACAAGAGTATGAAAAACTAACTCTCTTCTCAAGGCAAGAAAATAATGCTGCATGTCTCTCGGACTGATTCGTTGAGTGCAATGGGCAATTGTTCCCGCAGAAGTTGGCCATAACATATCCCTAAGAAAGATTCAGCATTCACTGGTAACATTTGACGCTAGGTCAAGTATCACTGACGATGGATCTTATCAGTGATATCTGACGCGGTTATAAAATCTTAACATCAGATAAAAGATATGACGTCAGAGAATATAGTCTCAAGTATGACCCTGAATATGTACCAGAACGCCAGGACTGAGAAACACGATGTTTCGAGGCAATTTCGCGAGAACTATGCACATCTTGATGAGATACTGAAGTTCTCAAACAAGATATTCGACAGCAGCTATGACGCGCATCGTGCCTTGGTCGACGTGGAAGAGTACTCGAAACCCTCAAATCGAGGAGATTATCAGTAGGTCTGTGGCGTCATGAGGATATCATACAACCATTTTTGAGCAGTAGGAGCAGCTTACATGAATTTGAATTCATCGAGTTTCTGAAAAAGTGGATGGAAACGCTAACTGAAACGGACAGGTCGGAAAGGGAAAAACCGAGAGTTGGCTTGCTTCGTGAGATCAAACCTGAGCCACGTGAAGGCCAAGATTAGAGAAAAGGTTGAAATTGAGGATAGGAGGTGAAGACAACGTGTTTTTCACGAAACTGCGAGTGGTGTAGATGCCTCCTGTTTCTTCCTGTTGTCCACATCCTCAATCGAAATTGAATCAGAAGACAACAGAGCGGATAAGGTTGTCACCAGAGAAAAATAGGAGCTGTACAAGTTAAACATGATGCATAAGCTGATTTTGCCTCAACATGAAGAACCTAAAGACAAGACGGACATATCTGGATACGAACGTTCGATGAGATAGAGCGAGGGTTTTGTCTCTATCTGGCAACCGGAGACCAACGACATTCATGTGACGGACAAACGTGCGTCAGACTTCCGTCTTTTCAGAGAGAATAGACTTGGTCATGTGGTTCGGTGATGTTACGAGAAGGGCAATAGTGAGGTACAAGTCTTGACTGATTGTTATGCGACCACCACTGTGATCTTGGCGACGGCTTAAGGATTCGTGTGGAGACATAAGCAGATGCACAATCTGATATGGTGGCCACATGAAGGAGCCGTGACTGAAGACCAGTCTCTACAGACGTTAGGATCTAAAAACCAACTAGTCACGGCATTGAGTGAGGAGTCCTTTCCTGGAGTATTGCAGATGATTCAGAAACATATCAAGTGTTGAAATATGGGCTTCGTAGAATGAATGGGTTCCCCGGTGAGTGAGGCCTAAGGCTTACAAATGAATACGAAGTCTTTGGTGGGATCGGTGGTTACAGATTTCCGCGGAAGCCATTACCCATTGCAGATTTCGATGGCGGAGGCGTCCAGTCAGATGGTGCTGAATGACAAGTCCTTCTCGGGTACAATTGAAAACAATATCATATCACTCACACCAGCTGCTCAAGAACGTGTGGGGATTAGTGCTCGTGCCAAGGGTAGATGACTTGAGTGATACTTGATAAAAATAGCCATTGCCAATTTTAAGGTATTTAATAAGGCCCCTGCCGTGGACGAAACTGACTCTAACTGCACGAAGGTCATGGAGATCAAACCCTTGCTAGAAGCGTCTGGAATATAAGACTCCAGAGTATTTACTTGACGCATTGAGTCTATCCATGTCAATCGTGTGGCACAAACCGTGTGGTATCCAGATAATCGCAACCTCTGCTTGATATGGGATGCTGAGGAAATCCGTCCGTTGGGTTTAGCAGATCACCAAAAAATTAACCATCTTCGTGATCAGGTCGAAGCTGGCACTGCGATGGATTGATGAGAACGCGATGCATGCGTTCTTTTACAGCGAGAGGCTTGGGTTGTTTGAGAATGCTTGCAATGTTTGCACCATATCGATGGAAAAAAGGCTTTTCTGGAGCCGAGTGCCTTTTTCTCGTGGTTTAGGTCGAGTTTGACCTATTGATTGTATGTTTTTCAAAGACCACATGAAGTAGCTTCAAAAGGAATATCTTAAGTTCCTGGCAAAGATACGACCAGAGGCTTTCAAAAAGCCGCTGCTTACACATTCCGATCGATTAACCATCGAAGGAGAAGGGTTGGCAAGTTATCAACAGACAAAATTGAAGCA
This sequence comes from Symsagittifera roscoffensis, assembly GCF_963678635.1. NCBI lineage: Eukaryota > Metazoa > Xenacoelomorpha > Acoela > Convolutidae > Symsagittifera > Symsagittifera roscoffensis. Next base: position 14,649,564 of record NC_087071.1, read on the forward strand.
ATATATTCGATAGGGGAGGAAGATCTAGCGAAAAATTTGAGCTTGATCATACATCACTCCTCTATTTGAACAGAGAGTCCATTTTGAAAAAACTAACAATTAATTCAAGAAGGTTGCAGTAACAGAAAAATGAATGCGGGCTTACGAACAACTGAAGAAGAGGGATGAGATTGCGATTACTTCTGACGATGAAAAAGAATTGGCAAGGCAGATCACGGTATAATCTGGACCCAGTACCTCGAAGACAAGGGTTAAAATTTAGGATGGTTTTCTTGGTGGATTTTTTAGCCTTTATTGGGGAAGAGGTACTCGGGTGTGGGCATGAATGTTGAAATTTTTTTTATATCAATTTGCTTATCAACAATTTCTGACTTGATTTTTTCTAAAAGAAAAAAACCTTTCAAACGGCTTATATAGCCAAAATCCCAAGTGCTGATGCAAGAAGAATTTAATTGCTCTTTAGCTATATATTGAGAAGTTCACATGTCTGTGATTTTTGGGGATGTAGATAACGTTGAGTCTACCGCAAACTTCTGTGAATGACCACTGGCACTGTATCTATAGACATAATCACATAATTGGAGGCTCACTGAAGTGAGTACGAGAGAAGATAAGGACGTCGATCTTCAGTCGGGGAAAAAAGTGTGAGTCAGTCATATTCTGAGGATTTATTTTGATTTTAGTTGAAGTGGTAGTTTTTGAAAAAGTTCGAATGGGCCATGTCATGATCAATTTGATCAAGTCTTTTTGCAGTTTGTCTAATAAAAATATTCAATTCGAGTAGAGATGTGTTCTTCCTGATAGAGAACGTCGATTGTTATTGCGGGAGTGTTACTATTGGAATGAAGAAAACCTTGATTTCAGGTTCGACTCGGGCAGGTCGACGTGTGAAGCAACCCACTGGTCCAGACAACAAAGCTGCTTGAGATGAAATTAGTTATCTCCTCAAACTTTTAGAATTGCTTAGGCTATAATAATTTTTTTTATATTTTTTGAGTGTTTCTTATATAGTTCTGAAAAGTTGAGATAAGGCGAGTTTGAGATTGATCCTCTGAAATGAATCAAAGGTCCATCATATAACCAAAAACATTCCTTTACTTGTAACCCAAACTCTGTTTTGAAGGCGTTCATGTGTTTTATGTTATTAAGGACCTAGCCATGAGAGCGTTCTTCATTCTAGAGTGACTGGTATTTTGATAGTTGCCTTTAAGCTGCAACACGAGTTTGTAGTCACATTTCTTTATCGAATCGAATCGGCTCCGACAGAAAGAGGCGCAAAAAAAGAGTTAGTGTCCTTGTTTCTTGAGACAGTGGTTACATGGTCTATTTCTTCTAACTTATTTGATATAGGAAGACGACTGATATCTATGTAATTTTTAAACTGTTGTTTGTTATTTTCTTTTGTATCATAAAAATCCAACTGATCAACGAACATCATTTTGCCATTGAGATTTGCCGAGATTTAAAGGACAAAACTAGATTGTTCGTAATAGTGAATTGATTGATTAGTTGCTTTGATTCTTAGTTACTTGAGATTTTAGTTAGCCAGACTTTGACTAAATGAAATAGAACAAATAGAGATTGAATAAACTTTACATCTAACAACGATGTATACAAAACATAAGAGTGAGCACCCACAGTGTGTCGCTCGGTAAGGCCAATCCAGTGACCTTGAGCGGACTGGTAAATAACTATGCAGCATAGCTGCAAAAGACAGCAGAATAAATGAGGTACAAAATGTCGCCTCATCACATTCCCCGCGGAAGGAAAAATTTTTGGGGAACCCAAAAATTGTTTACATAAATGAATAGATAGCACCCCTAAGCATTAATTTAGATAGCACCCCTATCTCGTAAAATGCATGGTGAAAAGAATAATGTTTAAATACGAAGTTTTGTTAAAAGTTTGATAATGAGTTTTTCGATCTTCAGATTTCGTCCTGAGCTTTAACTGGCGAGGAAGAAAATGACGCCTCCGGTTAAGTGTAAACGGTCCCGAATAAGAGGTTTACGTTTAGGAGACGTGGAGGATGATGGCACTGAAGTGTCTGTTACGTATGTCTTGGAAGATGGTATAATATTTGTAGAGGATGATGGCACTGAAGCGTCTTTTGCATATGTCTTGGAAGATGGTACAATACTTGTAGAGGATGACAAGTCGGCCTCTTTTCCTGATGATTGGGCTTCTTCCACCGATTTGACGGAGTGCCGTAATGGGTCACCGAAAAATCTTGTGGCCTTTTTGTTTCGAGATGAGGCCCGAGTGCCTTCCAAATCGTCCGTAGTCGGTTGAGCTGGTTGAGAAAGAGAAGGGAGCGACGAATATGGGTCTGCCTGGGCGCCTTTTCCTCGAACAAAAGGACTCTCGGACTCAACCACGTCAAGTGGTACTGAATGCGAACCAGCAGCCCAAGTTGTGGACTCAGCAGGCTGAATGGTGAGCGAGGGGTCAACACTAGTGTCCATAGAAGATGGGCACGGTGTGAGGGACGAGCTTCCAAACGTAACCGGTGGTGATTCGTCTTGTAGCCGTAATCGCTTTTCCATCGGAGTAGATGTCTGAGTTTCCTGCAAAGCGTGTTGAACGGGAGGGCTCTCACTAGAGGAATCCGCAGTAAGGTCCACCACCGCCGGGTATGACGCGCTCGTGTTAGCTGGTCGTTTTTCAAGCAACTTTGGGTTAGATGCGCGAGTACATGGTTTCTTCCCCCCACTTTTTGAAGATGAAGTTTGGAGCCGATCACCTAGTGTGTTGTGTGTTGCTGAAAGGTTATTATAATTAGGCTTAAGGCAGACATGATTTTTCCGATAAACTTTTCCCTTGTCGGTAACATATCTATGATCGGTGACACGAGTAATTTTGAAATTCGCGAGTTTAAAAAGAGGTTTTCCAGACTGACGATCTATAATTTTTCTAAACACTCTCACACGTGTAGGATCGGATAAAAGGAGAGTTTCAAGTTTACTTGTCTTGGACTGTCGACGGGGTTGAAGTGTCGGTAGACGGCGAACAGTATCTTGGGCCTCTGGAGGCGTATTGATTGGCCGGTCTTCCGCAAAGTATAGTGTTTTGCGAGAGAGGCCTGTTTTAAGTGACTGAGCCAGGTCCGAATGGCGACTCGACAGCTCCTGCAGCACCCGTTTTCCCCCATCTGATGGAAGATTTCTTTTCTGTTGAGACCAGTTATTAGCCGCCCGGGCAAGATCGGCCAACGCCTTGTACGGCGCACTGTCAACAATGTTTCCCTCCAGGGAGAACATCGGGTTGAACCGTGGGGAAATCTGAGGACTGAGGCTGCCTCTTGGCACCACTTTAGCACGATCTCGACTATAGTCCTGACTGGCAATTTGATCCGGCGTCAAGAGGTTGCGCTCAAGTCTTTGTGCTGATGTATCAGAATTAACTATATTATGAAAAGCTTGTGACCATTCAGTATTGGGTTTACGTCCGAAGTGCATTTCAAAAGGTGACTTCTTAAGTGTAGAATGATTGCTTTTACGAATATCTTCTATAATTCGGTAGAGTACTTCTTTCAAGTTAACAAAAGTAGGATCCAGTTGTTCAGTGCCTAACTTGCGTTTTATTGTTTGTATCATACGTTCGACGAGGTCAGAGCCCCTATGATCGCCGACTGGGGAAAAGATGTGTTTGATACATTTACTAGAACAGAATTGTTGTAGTTTTTCGTTTTTAAAACCGGGGCCATGATCAGTCCTGATAGAATGAGGTAAGCCATGAATTCTGATATAGGATTCAAGAAATTTCGTAACCTTTTTAGCCCCAGTAGTTTTTGTAATAAGTACAGAAGGAAATTTCGAGAAACGATCGATAGCTACCAAGAGGAATATTTTTACGCCTCTATCATCTACAATAGGACCGGCAAAATCTAACTGTAACTCTTGATTTGGCCCCGTTAATAAGGGCAAAGATTGAGCGGTATGAAATGTCTTGGCGGGCTTTAAGTTCTTACCATACAACGTGCATTCACGGCATCTTTTGCAGGTGTCGACTATCTGCCGATTCATGAAAGGCCACCAAATGTATTCAGAGGCTGACATCATGGCCTCTTGACCCGGGTGCGACCGATGAAGGCGGGCAAGAACAGCTGGTCTCAGGACTTCTGGGATGGCCAATTTGTTGTCTATTATCACACAGTTGTTGACAACCGCTGCCTTCGACCAGAATTGGGCCATGTAGGTTCCGAGCTTGTTAAAACTGGAAACGTCTTTGTTAATGATGGTTCGTTTCATCGGACCCAGAAATCTATCTTCTTCTGTGAGCTCAGCCAGCAAGTCAGCGTCGAATAATCCCGGTAGTCCCACAATCTCTTTCTTAGACTTGGAGATGAGAGGCTTTCCACCATTGATAGCGTACACGCCAACTTTATCAGCGAAATGAGCTCTGCCCGGTCTTGACAATCGGCACTTCCGCATAGCCTCCAAAAATTGTTTGTGTCCCTCCCTTCTGGAGACAGTCCTGGCAGCAACAAATCGGGTTTTCGCCGCACGTTCTCTGGTCCGATTGCGTTGACGTACTTGGTCCAGTCGTGAGATTCGTCCTACTTGACGAGATCTTACTGAAGGGCGCGGGCTCGGCCGTCGAAAATTAGGTGAACTCAATTCGACAAAAGAGAGGAGCTCTGCTTGTTCCTCCATTGTGTTATGTGACGAGTGTTGTATCGGACTGGGAGCTGGTTGAGTAGTTGGTTTGTCGTTAGTATGTTCAAGGGCGGAATGTGGTATTGAAGTAGGTTTTGATGGATTCATGTTGTTGTAGATAGAGAAGTGAGATAAAAGAGAATTAGTAGAATGAGTTAAAGATGAGAAGAAAGAGTTGCGACTATCTTTTAACAATTCAGGTCGGAGACAATGAATAGAAGCGAGCGAATTTGTTTTGCGATTATTAATTAGCATACCGGTTTCTGATTGGTCAATTCTGCAACAACATGACTCGACGCCCTCACGCGGTGAGAGACCAAACGCACGAATTTGCATAACGTGATTTGATTGGTCGAGAAGACACTGTGATTTATGAATTTGAGGCACATCGACCTCTTGCGACGAAGAACATAACTTACTAGACGAGTCAAGTATATTGACTGTATTTATAAATGATAAGGCCGAATTGAATGCCTCAATAGACTTTACAACAAAAAGTTCATCGTAGATTGATGGCGCTGGAGCTGGGAAGGTTGGATGTCGAGACAAATAATCCACAATGCCTAAAGTAACCCCAGGCACGTGAATAACTTCGAAATCGAATGGTAGTAACCGGTCCGCCCAACGTGAAAGACGCGACTGATAGGATTTGTTATTATAATCACTCAATGCCGAAATAATGGCTTTGTGGTCGGTTAATACTTGAAAACGATTGCCCAATAAATAAGTACGAAAATGTTTGCACGCCCAAACGATTGCCAACAACTCAAGTTCATTCGTACTATATTTTGTCTCAGCATTATTGAGAAAGCGTGAGGCAAACGCGGTTGCGGCCCAAACTCCTGGTTCGATCTCCTGTTCCAAACATGTCCCTAACCCGTTATGACTAGCGTCACATTTCACCCGAGATCTTTTTGAAGAGTCATAATGGAATAAATTGGGAATATTAGCCAACATATTTATGATACTCTTGAAGGCGCTATCTTGTTCCTCCCCCCACCGAAAAGACTGTTTGTTACATGCCTTTAGAGATTCTCGGAAATGAACGGTATATGTGTGTAGATCAGGTATGAATCGTTGTAAGTGATTTAACGTCCCCATAAACGAGCGGAGCTGCTTTAAGGTTTTGGGATGTTTAAGTGATCGAACTGCATCAATCTTTGAAAATTTCGGGCAGTACCCGTACTCATTAATGACATAACCTAGCCATGTTAATTGGTTTACTGAGAACTCGCACTTACTGAGTTTCAATGCCCAGCCTTCTGCATCGAGTCGCTGCATCACTCTTTCAACCAGGTCATTATGTGCTTGAACGTCTCCTTTCGTGACTACTAGAATGTCGTCGAGGTAGCAAACCACACCTTCTAATCCTTGCAAGGTACAATCCATCGCCCTCTGAAACTCGGTTGGCATGTCAGTCAACCCATAGAACCCTGTCTTAAACCGATAGGTTCCCGTAGCATCTCCGCATAAAATATTGAAATTACAATGATTGCTGGTGGCTGAAGACAATGGCAGCTGGCTGAAAGCATATTTCAAGTCTAACGAGGTGAACCAAACGATGCCTGGTACATCTTTAGTGATTATTTGAGCCACAGAATCGACAAGCTCGTGAATATTTGGCATCTGGTACTTGTTCTTCCAGATTTGCGCATTCATGGGTTTAGCATTTAAAGCAAGTTTTATCGAGCCGTCCTTCTTGGCAGTCAGTACAATGGGTGCTATGAAATAGTCTGTTGTGCATTTGTCCAGTTTCTCAATGTGACCTTGTTTTACCAACTGTTTGATTTCGTTAGCGACTCTGTCCTGGATGTGAATTGGGACTTTACGTCCCTTAACCTGACGTGGTACCAGTGGATACTTGAAGTTTGTAAACACTTTGTGATTCTTTGATCTTCCTAATCGATTAAATACGTGCGCGTATTTTTTAGCGAAGAAAGAACTCCAATAATCGGAGACAGGATCCTGGTTCAGAACCTCAAGTTTCTGAACGTGTTCTGCCTTCAGTTGGGTGGTCACGATTCCCAATTGGTCTTGTAAGTCCAAACCCAACAGGTCTCTTGTTCTGTTCTTCGAGACAAGGAAGCAAGCCTCTTCCACTCTCCAACCACTAGACGAGATCGGTAGACAAACTGAGCCGAGAAGGCGGATTGGTTTTTTATTGTAATCAACATACAGAGTGTCTATAGGATTCCGTGCTACGTCTCGAAATTTGAACGACGGGTTGCGCTGTAATATCAAATCGCAAGTCCGTTTATTAATGAATGAGACAGGACTTCCAGTGTCGATGGTTGAGTAGAAAAAGCTCGAACCCGTACGCAGCTGGATACTGAGGCTTCTCGGTTTCCCGTTGTTTGATCTGAGAAGCTCAACGCTATCAATCCTAACAGCACTTTCAAGTTGTAGCACACTGTATTCGGGTTCGCTATCATAGTCTGCATCAATGAAGTTACAGTCAATTGAGGGGTCAGTCACTTCCTCACTATCATCGACCAAATTGACGCGACGTCTTGACGAGTTACAGCATTTAGCAAAATGACCTCGTTTTTTGCAAAGATTACAGGTAACCTCTCGGGCGGGACACGACTTTCTGTGTTCCGGGCTAAAAGGGTTGCCACAGAAAAAACATGCTTTGTTGCCTTTGTTACTTTGTATATTTGGTCGATTAGAGTTGTTCTGAGGAGTATTTCGCTTTCCTCTAGATGACTGTAATGAGAAAGTGGGTTCTTGTTTTATCTTGATATTTCCAGTGACTTGGTTATGTGGGAGTAGTTTTTGGAACTGGGCCGATGTACTAGCCCCTTTTTCGCATTCTAGAGCGAGTTGGAATGTATCGTCTAAATCTGATTTTGCCTTAATCAGCTGCTGTTGCACATCCACATCACGAATTCGTCCTATGAAAAGATCTTTCAGGGTACCCCTCTCTTGAGCACGTGGCCAATTACACAAGGCAATTTGAGCACTGAGGCGAGCGTAGAATGAAGAAAAGGTGTCATTTTCCAACATAAAGATATTGTTGTACAGTTTAATGCGCTCGACAGTATAATCGCGTTCTATCTTGAATAGTGTTTCGCAGGCTTTGTGGAAATCGCGGAAAGGAGTGACACTGATGTCCGTATGCGGGTAGGAATCCGCGAAGCGTCGTTTCCCTTCGCTTCCTAGAGCGAAAAACAACCGTGACTTCAGTCGGGCTTCTGCTTCGTGATAGAACCAGTTTAGGCCTATTCTGGGGCCTTTCCTTCTGCGCTCGGCATTGTATTCGGCCATGCGGCGAACTGCTGCCTAATCTCTGAGGAGGCGTGCATCGGCCTCCGCAGCTGTTTCCGTCGCTCCTATGATCTCAGCTTTTGGAGGTGGTTCGTCGATGACCTCCGTGGGTTCTGCTAATAACTCCTGAGGGTTCAGAATATCTTTTAACCCCACCGCCAGGAAGAACTGCCCAATCCAAGATTCCCAAAGGAATGGGGGGTTAATCGAAGGTTTCGCCCAAAAAGGGGGAATACCCAACAGGTCAGTCCTGTCTTCGTTCACAGGAACTGCTGGCTGCGCCATGAGATTTGCCGAGATTTAAAGGACAAAACTAGATTGTTCATAATAGTGAATTGATTGATTAGTTGCTTTGATTCTTAGTTACTTGAGATTTTAGTTAGCCAGACTTAGACTAAATGAAATAGAACAAATAGAGATTGAATAAACTTTACATCTAACAACGATGTATACAAAACATAAGAGTGAACACACACAGTGTGTCGCTCGGTAAGGCCAATCCGGTGACCTTGAGCAGACTGGTAAATAACTATGCAGCATGGCTGCAAAAGACAGCAAAATAAATGAGGTACTAAATGTCGCCTCATCACAATGCACAACTCTTCTATACGCAATTTCCGCTATAGCAGATACTCGTGTTTTCAATTATGTCAGCCTTATGTCATCAGTGAGGGTACGATTAGAAAAGATGGCACTCCTGAGTTGTCGAAACCACTCGTGCCATTGCAATGGACCGTCGCTATACTGCGATCTTTTCCAACCGTGTAGAGGATCTTGACGACTTGGAGTTAGTGCTTCGCTGAATCCTGTACGGTTATGAGTTTGTTGGATAGCGAACCAGTATAACTCGCTGTGTTAGAAAAAACGGATCGTACTGTCGTACTGTACCTGACGGAAAAGGGCGGTGCGGGGCGGGGGTGTAATAAGGCGTCTCTGTATGATAAGAGGTACAAGGAACAAGTTTTGAAGGAAATGACGAAGGTTTATTATAAACCCTGCCTGTACTCAAAAAAAAAACAGCTCGCAATAGTGTGGAGCGAGTGCTTTTGTAGCAAGGCTGGACATTGCATGCCTGTGTGGAAGGGGTGTGAATAATATGAACATAAAACAATACTGAGGGAAGCAATAAATATGAGTTCTATCCTCTAGATACTGTATAAATCAAGGGTCATTTAATACCATATAAATCCTTTAGACACCATATAAGTTTTTATGAGTATTGCTGCGTTCTCGAACCGGGTTCATCAGCGTGAGAGAAGACTAGTCTTTTGGCCGCACGGCAATTACTTCCTAAAATGAGTGCGACCATTTCAATACCAATTCCAGCAGTGATTGTTCAATTTCCATGTCAAGACCTTTTTTCTATTGAATGTTCAGATTTCGATTTTCAGACGATTTTGTCTCTTCCCTCGCCCATATGCGTTGGCTGGGCTGACTCAATGATTTTTGGGCTAAATCGCAAAAATCCCAGGCAATTCGAACATTATTATTAATCAAGCCAAATCGTTGAACTCCAATTTGAGACAACCGGCTTTCTTTCTAAAGATCACAAAAAGCCTAATGAAACGATCTTCGACGCAATTTTTACAGACATATTCTTTTTTTTCAAACGTTCTCATGTGACCTTTGTTAAATTCAGTTCCACACATTTTATACGAATAGTAATTTTACTATATTCAAAATGTGTTATTTTTTCTACACTTTTTAAAAGTTTTTAGAAAAAAAAATTGTGGTTTATCTCGGCAGGTTGTTCAATTTCCAAGAAACAGAGAAAAAATTCTCATCTGGCATAATTCAGAGCAGCCAGTATCCAAAAAAATAGCCGTTCATTCCCAGTTCGAGAAATCGCAGTTCATTATGTTGAAATTGGTTACGCCCTTGATTAAATCCTGTTCTGTAGATTCTCCAATGTCACATCTTCTCTCTAAATCCAAAAATGCTGCCTAAATCGCTGTATGTTCAGTCTCAATCTTTTTGTATAGATTTAACCTTTTTCTTACAAAAATACTGTTGGTTTGCTTAACAATTTTTTTTTCAATTGTGTCGAAAAACTACTTGATTGAGTTAAATAAGCCTTTTACCAGCGCCTTGTTGAGGAAATTTTGTCCGTTCTCTAATCCTAGATCCAAATCAAAAGTGGATCTGGTTTTTTGTTCGCATTGTTTAACCGCCAAAATTTCGTTTTTTTTTTCTCGAGATTCTTTTCTTTTCTGCATTTTCATAGGGGGGTTGATAAATTAGACGATAAGCAAATTAGACGGAGGTACTTAAAAGGAAATTAGACGGTTTTGCAAAACTGCAATTGTGAGAAAATAGACGAAAGTGAGAAAAATTAATTTTGTTTGCACACAAATTGCGTTAGAAAAATAAAAAAGTTTGTAGACAACAGTTCAATTTCGGTGTCCAAAAACTTTACAAGTCAATCATGCATAATCTATTCAATTCAAAACTCTCCTGTAATATTCAGATTTGACATTTTATGTTCATTTGAACTAATTGTTTTGATAGGTATTGAAATTTTATGTTCTTTTTGTATTTGTGAAACTTGACTCTTAAGAAAAAATTTTGTTGGCCCTTTCCTTTTCATACTTTTTTCGTCTAAAATGCCAGCTCTGTAAAAAATAAATTCCGTCTAATTTCGTTTTTGTAGTATCCGTCTAATTTGCTTATCGTCTAATTTCCTAGGCCCCTTTTGATAGAATCAAGTCTGACATTAAATGCGGCCCGCCTCCCTTATTTGTCTGTTTGTTTTCTGGTTCCTCTGGGCCTGTTCTTAATAAAAGTGTGCTTGTTTCCGCTACCAATGGTTCTATTTTAACGGCGATCGAAAATTATTGAATATAACTAAAAGAAAGTTTTTTATTGGATGAAGGTTGCAAATTATGGTTCAGCCGGAACGCAGGAATTACCCACTTGCTCAAGGCTATGGACTGCGACATAATAAACTATAGTGATACCACTAGTATGCTCAAATTGAGGAAAATCTCAAAAGAAAAATCGAGAAGTTAAATTAAAATTGTTTTTTTTTTGGTTCATTTGGACTTCGAAGAGACTTCAAGGGACTTCAATTGGACACTCGCCTACAGGTTTCTAATTGAATCAAAAGGTCAAAATGAAAGACTAAATTGGATAATCACAACATACTTGACGCTGTTTTTATTATTTTTTTTTTTTGCAAATTTTTAGTATCAGCTCGATCCAGGACGCTTTTTTCTCTGAGCGTGGCACAACTGAGTAAAAAACTGGTAAAAATTGAGTACAAACTTATTAACACTGACAATATTTTCAATTTCATTTAGATTGTTTTTAGCTTTGAGAAAGTCAGTTCTTACAAAGAGTACATAAAAAAGCCGTCATAAACGTTTAAATAGAAAGTCAAAAAAAAGTCTGGATAAAAAATTCCAAGAAAAATATTTTCAATCGGGAAAACGTTCTATGCTTTTCACGAATTTTTTTTCGTTATCGAATTTTGAAAGTGCACCAGACGTTACCATTTCTGTTGATTAAACATTTAAACCCTTTAATAAAATCACAATTGTTTTGAAAGTTCAATTTCTAACTTCATTGTCTTTTATGTCGGTGAATTGCTTTGTTTTTGCTGAAACAATTCTATTTTAGCCAAAATAATTGATCTTTTGGAGCGCTCTGTTTTGATGTGCCGCGTAGCCTATTAACATCTTTGAACTCAAACATTAAACCTATAAAGCATGGTGTTTTCAAACTCCCAAATAAATTTTAGTGAATAAGTCATCGTTGAAAGAAACTAAAAACAATCTAGATTGACCAAAAAAAATGAGATTTTCCAACTTGATTTTTCAACTTCCTCTTCCATTTTTGACCATTGTCCTAAGAACAGCGTCTGCACTTTATGGTGGTGAGTCTTTTTACCCAAATATTGTGCTTCTGACCGCCCCCTCCACTCAATTCTGGGCTGCCAAAATTTTTCAAAGGGTCCCTCATTTGATATAACATTATGACATCCCTTTTCCGGTGAAAAACGCCAAAATTTTTCTGGAGACGCTTTTGGCGCCAAATGACTAAAGCGCTCGTAAAAAAAAACTTTCTTTTTTGATCAAAATGTTCCAAAAAAGCCTCCTGTATTAAATTGAAACTTTTTTTTGTACAAGAGTAGTTTGAATTTTTATCCGTAACTATATCTATTGGATATTACAATCAAGCACTCGTTTTTGGGGCTTGAGACCTCCTCGTTTGAATTCCTTGTAAGTTTTTTGAAAACGTTGAAAAGGGAAAAAAAGTCATCTAATTTTAATTTTGAGAATATTTTTTAGCTGATGAAATCAACATAGACTGTCCGGACGAAAACTACTGTAGAAATGGAGCTCAGTGCATCTACCTGCCTGAAATTGAATCAATGTCATGTCGGTTAGACTAATCAATTTTCTTTTTTTTAAAACTTTTTCGATCCAAGTAACTGTACCAGTATAGTATCGTTTTTCACTATGGGATTATTAGCCAGCATGAGTTAGTCCACATGGTTATCACCCACTTATCGGTCGTTTGTGATGTTGTTTTTCATAGCGATAGTTTTCATTTTGACCCATGTGAACAATCTTCCCCATAAAATTAAGGGGCAAGTTCAAGCATTGTGCATGTACTCCCGAGTCGAGGTGCTCGCTTTATGTTTCGACCCTGCTCGACAGAAAAGGTTGCACTGAACCGTGCTCCACCCAAGCAAGATACAATCGTGCTCGAGGTGTGTCTCGACCGTACTCGAGGTATGTTTCGAGCCTACCCGAGGTATGATTCGACCGCCCTCGAGGTATTTTTCGATTGATGCTCAACCCAAAGCCTTTTCTCGAATATTCTTTTTCGGTCGAGCACTGACATCTTTTTAATTTCGACACTGTCTTAACAACACCCCGAAGTTGCCCCCCCCCCCAAAAAAAAATTCAATTGCAAAGCGAATTTCGTATATAACCAAGATTTCCGAAACTTTTTGCATGTTAAATTGAAATTTTGTGTGCATAACGTAGTCTTGAAAATACAAAAAAGATTTTTGTTTTGGTTTCTCTGGATAACTTTCAAAAACGCTCAAAAAGTCTGTTTTCTTAAAACTCCTCGTTTATGCATGCCATGATAAATGCGTGATTAATTCGAAATTCAGTTTTGTAAAACGACCATCTTCAAAAAATTTTGCCAAAAATGAAAAAGTTAGCTTTCTTCCGTTATATGATTTGAGAAGGACAACTTAATGATAAACCTTGTTTTTTTTGTAAATGCAAGACTGCCAATCCTTTTGTGACCATAGTTTTGATTGAACCAAAATCTTTGTCACTTGAGTGCGGCTACGAACACAAACCAAAAATTATGAGAAGTTAGATTTGAAAAACTTTTAGACTTATTAGAAAATGCGTTGGTCGTGCGTTTCCATATATGAAAAATAACTAATTATAGTCCCCTAAAGCAATATTTTCTACTTCTGAAATAGCATTAAAAGTGTATGGCTAGCATTTTTCGATACAAAAAAAAGTATGAACAGCATTTTTTGCTTACCGGGGTTGGAAGTTTTTTTCGTATATTGCCTAACAGTTCGTTTTAATTAGCAAACTTTCATCAACTTGCGCGTGTTGCCCTCGACTTGCGTCTTTTTTAGTTCCTGATTAAAATATGTATTCTCGGTAATTTCGCAGGAGAGTTTAAAGTTTTTTGAGCAATATGCAATTAGTAGCATTGCAACTAATGGTGATGGGTGTGCGCTTTTTAGAGTTATAATGAGGGTGCTACAAACGAGCTAAATTTGATGTTCAGTTTATCAGAAGGTGTGCTAGATGAATTTCTGAAAACATTTGTATCTTTTTTTGTTCAATTTTGACTTGACCACTTTTGTTCAAATTATTGCATAACCAAAGTGTGTTATGATATGCCAAATTGGAATATGATAAGCGGAGTTGTTGGTTGCAATCTTTTAAAGTTTCTTAAACTTTTGTAAGCACTAAATCAGCACTAAACTGTAGGACTTCTTTCAATTCTTTTGTAACCATTTTTGGCAGTTTTGTTCTGAATGAACTTTGCTATGGGCAAAACAGTGAAAACTGATGCCTGGAGTTTTTTCTGTAACAAATTGTTTCAGCACAGAAGTAATTCAACCAAACCAAAAATTTTTTTCTACGATGTTTTGTTCTTACTATGCATCATACGCATTTAGTGACATGGTTATTTTTTTTTAATCTCAGGTTTACGTTCTGGAAATTTTTCTGAAAAAAATGTGTGGCAAGTGTTTTCTTGCATGGAAAAGTATGGACAGCTCGTAAAATTAATCGTTTGTTCAGTTCCGACAATTAAACTGATAAATTAGATACTATATTTTTACAAAAATTAGATACAAATTTTTCGTTTGGTTTTCTGCGATAAATTTTCTGCCTTATCTTCATATGAATTGGGATATTTTTGGGATATTTTGCTTTTTCATTTATTGTTCCGGTTTCGTAACCAAAGTAACGGAACTACTGTGCTTGGGGAGGGTTTTTTTCTACAGACAAAGGTTGACTTTTTAACTAGCCAATTTTGACGGTTTTTTTTCTCCATTCGAAAGCTATTGTTGTCTTGAGCTTAAATTTGAAAAGATATTTCACCTGTGAACATTTGTCGCAAAGTTATGGGGTTTTAAAGATTGCCATTTTGGCCGAATTGGGACAATTAACGCTCGATATATTTCTCGCTATTAACGCGTAAGCGAGACTTAATCTGTCTTGGAAAATGATCCAATTTTGTTCAAGGAAGCTTATATGTCATAATTGACTTATTAAAAGGAGCAAAAATGATCACTTCATACTTAACATGACGTGTGGGGGAATATTTTGACAAAAATCTCAATTTCTTTTTTATTTTTAATTTTTACTTTTTTACACTCAATTTTTTCAGGTTTGTACTGCTTTATAGACATAAAAAGGCAGTTAGAACATCCAGGGCTTCACCCTGCTACGAGTGTTCTTGTTCTCTTTGTGTGCTTACCATATAATCCGGACTGACATCCGGAACTCATTTCCAGATTGTTGAAATGACGCTGAATTTAATTCATCGTCTGCAAATTTTTAGTAGCAAAAAGAATCAGAACTATAAAAATTCAGACCAGATTTATGAAAATTAGTCTCCTGTTTCAAACTCTTCCCAGTCTCCATTTTATGGTTTTTGCGCCGACTTGAAAACGCCAAAAATTGATGGAACACTTTAATTGATTGTAAATTTTCATGTAAAATAATTTTTCGATGTATTAAAAAGTGATTTACTGTACTGTAAGTTTCTAATGAGAAATTAAGCAGAAATCTTCGTCAGCTAATATCTCCACGTAAAATAAAGATGTGCGGAAATAGTTTTTCTGTTTTTTTTCAGCTGCAAAGAAGACTTCTGGGGAGAACATTGCGAAAGGCCAAAAAAAGTGCCAGAAGAAGGTAACTTTTTGTCTGAAACCACGAAGCAGAAACAAACTATCCACATCACTATTTTGTCTGAGCTCACCAATTATCAAAAAAAAAGTTTTAAAAAAATCAGCTCGGAAACTTTTGAAAAGTGTTATCTGAGATAATTTTAACAGAACTATTCACGAGAAGCTAACGACTATTCTCACAATTTTGTATGAAAAAAAAAATTCTACTGTGTAGCGAGAACTACGCCATTTGCTCACTAACCGTGTAACAAGTTGAAATTCGCGCCTTCACAGATATCAATTACTGAATACGTTTTCATTTTGAGCGTCAGGTGTCATTTTTTTCAAAAAGCATTGAGTGCAATTTTGCTCCTAGGTAATTTTTGTTACAAAATTCTTTAAAAAATCATTTTTGCATAAAACACTAACTATTAACAAAAACTGGGAAAAGTACTTGAAATTCGGCTTAAATTATTTTTGTTTCAGGGTTCGTTTGCGGTAAGTGATTAAACTGTTTTGATATAAGAATCGATGCTTAAAAATATATATTTGGCGAAACCAGCCCGAATTGACAAAGACATAGATTACAATCGATTGACTCTGGTAAAGACACTGGTTATTTCTTTCCAGAAACTGTTTAATTCTACACTAGAAAAAAATAGAGCACTTCTGCACGGAAAATACAAAAAAAACTAGGCTATTAATCTACATAAAATTTCTGTCTAGAAAAACAGCTTCCGTTGCGTAAGGGTGCTGAACTTGAATCAGAATCTATTCACTTTTTATACTGCATACAATCCGTTTTTTAGACAAAGTAATCGAGTTGTCTGAACTGAACTGTAAAAAAATCCTACAGTATGAACTTTTCTCTAATTGGATAGAACAGAACCGTTGAAAAGTTGTTTATTAATCTATAATGGAAACTACAATCTTACTTTAATCATTCCGGAAGCTCAGAAAATGCGTTTCATTGAAGTTTTTATCTTACTTTTTCCGGAAGCTTATTGAATTAAAAAAAACTATTCAAGCAAATTATTCTATCTAATTAAACTGATAAATGTAGGCTGAATCCTGCTGAGCTAGGGTTTTTCATTTCGCATTTCACATCGTAATTTTCTGAAAAAAAAAACATTAAAAAAACTCATATTATCTATGAAAACAAGAGAACAAACCCGGATTGATGAGCTTGACATCAGTTCCGAGTAAAATGATCATATTTTGGTAGTATTTGACCGAATTTGAGACTAATTGACTATGTTTCGAATGAGTTGGAACCCGATGCTAAGGTCAAAAACTAATTGTTGAGACTAATTGACTATGTTTTGAACGACTTGGAACCCGATGACCGACGGTCAAAAAAATGCTCTCGGCCTTTTTATATCTGAGCTTGTTTTTTTTAAAGGGGTTTTCCCAAAAAAATACTGCTTCCCGGGCTAAGTTTCTGGAAAACATTTCTTGAGTGCGACTAAGTTTCATTCAGCTTTTTATTTTTCTTTGACATAGTGTTTGATCTTGTTGAGACAGTTTTTAACAAAATTTTGATGTTGCTTTTGACTCTACATTTTCTTATTCACTGAAAAAGGTTCAAAATTTGTTTAAAATAGCGCAGTTTTTTTTCGACTCATATTTGTGTACGAGCATATTTTGTCATGGAATCTCGACTAAATTTTATTGGTTGTGTTCGACTCTGTTGCGATATAGTGATCGAATATCTTGCCAACTTAAGTTTGTTTTAGTGTCAGCGTCTCTTTTTTGATCATTTGTTTTTAGACTTTTTAGATGTTTCTAGACAAATCTGGAGAATGATTCTGAGCCAAGCAATGTCTATCAACTCGATATTTTAGGTTCAATCAGAATTGGACCACATCTGAGGATAACATAGATTAACGTGCTCAAAAAGTGACTTTTTATTCAGTAATTAACGTGCTCAAAAAATGACTTCTTCATTAATTTTTGCTCTCACAAAAAAAATTGTGGGGATCAAGATCGATGAAAATTTTCCTCGAGTGGGATGACTGAAGTGGGGAGTGGTTGCAATTAAAAGTTAAAATTTAGAATTTTTCTCGATATTTCTTAACGTCTACAAAGTACAAAGCCTCAACTGCCTAAAATCTTTTTAAAATTTTTTTTACTAATCTTGTAGACATTCTGGAAATGTTTCTATGAAAAATGCCCAAAGGAGAATCAACTGTAAGTTTTAGGAAATTGGCTTTTCGAAATTAACCAAAGACCAAATGGAAAGATGGCTAAAACTTGAAATTATTTTTCCACACTAGGTCTATTTAAAACTGCTCTGCTTTATCCACGAGCTTTCCTTTCAATAAAAGTTGCTTTCAACACAAATTTGTTGTCAGTTCAGCTCTCAACTATTTGAAATCGAAAACTTCAACCGGATATATTTTTTTCAAAAGGTTACCACTATCCTGAATTGTTTGTTCGTCACAAGCAACGGGTCAAAAAAGTGTTAAAATGCAATACTCATGCATATGCTACGAGTCTTTGCAGTAGATGCTTTGGTGCGTGTGATTTTTTGTAAACTCTCATAAGCCCGTGCTAAAATCGTAAATTTTTAGGAGCCAGTTTCTTTTTAAGAGAAAAATAACCAGAGTACTATTGACTTCCTGAGCAGAAAATGAAAACTGGTTAACTATGACATACAATTAGAGAAGTAGCGAACTTTTCTACTCTGTTATTAGAAAAAAAACGGCTGCAATCAGGGCAAATTCTTTGCTGGTGGAAATGAGAACTGATGAAAAAAAGAGTTCTTCATGAAATTTTTCTATGAAATCATCATAAAATCAAGAATGATTTTTTTCGATAAAATTTCTGATTTACAGTTGAGATTATTGTAATTTTTTTTGGTGCAGGGCACAATTTGATGTATCCAAAACTCCTACAAAAATGTAAAAAGAACTTGAAGCCAAAAAGCACAAGCTAAAAATTTGGTAATACGGTGGGAGATTACAATGAGTTTCCATAACGTAAACAAGAATATGCTCCGACTTTCGTAAACACGAAAAGATGCAAAAGTTTATGCTCAAGTTGATTTAACTCAGACCAGTTTTTTTAAACCTATGTTAATGGAAAACATAAAGATTTTGAGCTCAAATCTAAAAGACTCTGCACTTCTTACATCTTAGAAATCTGCTATTTTTTGCAATTAAGAGTAAGCAGCCTCACAACTAACACTGTGTAATAACTAAGATGGTAATTAAAATCTACTGTTTTATCAAATGCAAAATGCACCTTATGCCCTAAACTATTGGCTTGTGTTTTGATTGACTTGAACAATTTTTTATCAACTAAATTTTCGCCTCTTTTTGTTTTTTCCTTGAAACAATTGGATTTGCTCTGTTGGCAAGCTCGCAACACGTTGGCGCGCGTGCGATGGTCATTTTTGTCTTGTTTGTTTTTGCTGAACAAAAGAAAACTCTCGGTCTACCGGCTTGTTAAAACAATTTTTATTTAGGAATGTTTTTCGGAGTGTTTTCAATCGGACTGTTTTTTCGATCATTTGCATACTTTTTCAGACTGTTTTGTTTTACAGTGTTTTGTGTGGGACTGTTTTGTACATTCAGGGTTAAAACTATATCGCACTCGTTGAATGGTAGTTTTTCGAGGTTACCTCATGTCAGTGGTTACAAGAAATGATGTGGTTACCATTAACAGTGGTACAAAAAGTTAATCGAAGAAATGAAGATTTCACAACGATTGACCATTTTGCTGTTCTGTTGTTTTTCTTACCTTGGTGATGGTTCTCCGCCTTTTATCACTCTCTACCAATTTATCTCAGTAAACTTTCCAGGTCTCATGTCGCAATATTAATTTATATATAGTTAGATCGGTTAGAGGTAATGCCACTCAGCTACTCTGGAAAGATTCATTTCAACTGTATGTTGGACGCTACAACTTATAGAGTGTTACTTTTGGTAGATTTTATAAAGGGACAAAAAATCTGTCAAATTGATATAGTTATATAAAAAAATGAAAACCTTAAAAATAGAAAAACCAATCACGAGATATAGAGCCGGTAAAGAACATCAAATAAAGATAGAAGACTTGAAAGCAACCATTATATTACTCGGATTGGAAAACACATCCTTGTTTCCGTCTCAGAATCTTTAATTTGCTAGATTAACCAATTTTCTTGACTGATAATTACTTTTGTTTTCAAGTTGGAAGTTCTGGCTAAAAAACGCAAGCTTCAAAGGAGAATCAATTTTAAAGAAGAAAAACGTTGCCCAGGCTCAATTCAGAAAGGTATTTTGACTAACTCAACTGTAGAAGAAAAACTGAAAGATTTGAAGTCTTCGAGTTTGAAGACGAATGTGTTGAAAACTGAGAGGATGATGACAAGCCTACCCGGTTATTGAGAATTCGAAAAAATAAATTGATTGATTTCAAACAACAATTAGGGCGCTTTATACTAACTAACAGTTTTGGATTCAACAGTGGGATATATGATCTGAACTTTATCGATCTTGTCTGATCCCGTAACCAAAATGTGATAAAAAAATAAGCCAACCTTTATCAACAAAGCATATGATTTAATATCCTTCAAAATTGGAGATGAACAGTTTCTCGATACAGGGAAGTTTTTGGAAGAAGCAACAACCTCAGATTCTTTGTCTAAGGCATTTCTTAACGTATAAGGCATGTACAAAAAAAATTTCTCCGAAGAAAGGTTTAAAAAACCAGATAAGCTTGACAGTACGAGAATGCCACGTATGATGTCTGCTTCAGTAAACTGAGAGCCAACAATACTCTAGAAAATAATTTCTTTGACTGCCAAAAAATGGTTAATGGTTGACCTGATCAACAAGGTTTGTTCAAAAAGCTACGTTATTAATCAGTTCCACCAACAGGGTTCTAATCAAACTCTTAATTGAAAATGTCTAGTAGCAACACAGCATGACATTTTTCATGGAATTTTTTCGGTGTTACAACAACAAAGATGTCGTTTCTACTCTATACTGAAGCTATGGTAAAATTTAAAGAGTTTCATCAGAATAAGAAAAAATGTAAGTTAAAACTTGGATGCACGCTTCCGACTCTTGCAAGTAACTGCTTACACAAATCAACAAATCATAAACTCTACTCGTTTCTGAAAAGACAAAGATATATCTGAGAAAAACAGAGAATACTTGACTGGTGGACCAACAAAACTGGTTACACTGTTGGATCGAAAAATCTATTTTCGATCCAACTTGTATATGTACCTCGTCAAACGTGTGCAAGACATTTGTTGAAACCAATGCCAGTCAGTTATATCCATTCTCAAACGGATGCCTACAGGACCTTACACTAGAAGAGAATATGACTCTAAACTTGATTGGTTCAAGGCTGGATATAGTAGAAACATTAACATCGAGAATACGATTATGTCCTTATATCAAGAATCAAGACTTGAGTTTAAAAAAATTGAGAGTTTTCATACACGACATAAGAGCAGTTGGAAGCTGACAGTTTCCGTGTTGATGGCTACTGTGATCACTGTAAAACAGTGTATGAAGCTATGCGCTGCTACTATCACTTCTGCTCATGTCACGAAACCCGTTGATCTTTGTCAGATCAAGATATTGAAAGGGTAAATAAAACAAAATGGATGAAATGAATTATGGTAAGTGAGTGGTGTTAACACACTAAAAAAGATTCTACAGTCACGTATCACCTCAAGACAAATTTTTGCTAAAAGAGACCTATGTTTACTGATTCTTTACCTAAAAATTATAAGGATCACTTTTTGGCTATGTCCAATGCAATGTGAAAAATCCGTGCGAATTGAAATCCGAAATTTCCTCATATTTTTAAGATTACTGACATGTCGGTATGATTTTGTTGAATAAGTGAAAAGTTCAGCCGAAGAAAGTAGGTTGTTAAAAACCTCAAAGCGAATGTTGATTTCCAGTTTTAAATTGGAAATAATACTCTCATTACTCACATTTTAACCTTTTTTCCAGATTTAAACTTCATTGCACAAAAATTTATCAGTTTCTTAAATTCACGCCTAGCAATGCTTCAACAACTTTGGAAATTCTGTTGTTCAGTTGTTGCTGAGACGATGAAGCTTCTGGGTAAAAGCTCGTACGGGTAACAAATCATGGGTTGATCCAGAAGGTTGATAGGTTTTTAAAGCTATTGAATATGAGAAAAACTTTTATACGAAAAAAACTATTGAAGTCATACAATCAATATCGAGATTCAAAAATTGTAGAGTTTTCCGTTCTTTATTATGCCAAACTCAGAATATTGGAACTTTACTGCATTTTCTTCCTCAAGCTTTGAAATTAGAGCCATTTCGACAAACCGGAGAGGATTACGGACTATTTTCATCTAGCATTAGCGGAAGAGATACTGCACGATTATAAATTAACTCAGAAGAAAGCTCAATGGACACAAATTTGTCAAAATAACAGTAGGTAGAGATGACTTTATAGCTGATGCCAAGAGGAACTTTTTAGATGTATATGCTGCGCTGTTCAAAAAAGCATGTTAAAAACGAAAAACCTGACTATTCAAATAAAAATTGCTGTGCCGAAATGTACTGCCTGCGCAGCAAAACGTGTTGGTGCTATCATAGAAAGGCTGATGTTTTCAAATCTGGTAGCGCAGTGCTCAACAAAAAAACTTTTGACTGTTTTGGTGATTTACCCATTGGTGAAAATTTACACAATTTCTTCACAAAGCAGAAATTTGAAGTCGACTAATTGTGGAATCAAGACCGCTAATTGTTTAGCTTAAGATTAAACGAAGAAAAGGACCCAGTTACTTTTACTCGAAAAGGGAAGCTCTTAATGATTGAATCTATACTGAACACTTGAACCTGTAGATTTAACGTGCAAGTCATAGTAAAACCATTGACTTACTATGAATCAAAAAGCATTAAAAAAATATCTTCATTCTACAATTCACACTTAACAATTTATTGAATTTGGCCAATTAGATATTTCGTGCGGCGATTTTTTGCAATCATTTTTTTCCATTATAATACCATGACACAAAAACTGAAACCTTATCAATCAGTTTCCTATCCTAATACATTGCAAACTTTATACCCAATAAAATTACATATCTAGGAATCCGCATTTTCTGTTCCCTATCTTAAAACATGGCGGTCTTTCACTAACCCCCTGATCAGCCCGAACATGAGCTGTTTACTTCAACTATTACGCCATTGCAAACTAATTTAAGAGGAAACTAATTTAAGAGTTTTGAATAGATTTGTTTGCGGCTTTTATGGCAATAAAAACAACATACCCTCCCATTGCCCCTCTCTGATTCCTTCTCCACCATAACATTGAGGGGAGACTGTTAAATTGATTAATGTTTTTTACAATTAAAAGGCCAATCTGTGCATACTGGATAGACTGAATTTGAATCCAGTGTCATCCGGTATGAAATCTTATTAAGTGTCCATATTTATGTACAGTTAGTCAGAGACTAGATCGAAATGAAATATCAGATGGCTGAGCGATACCGTTCAGTTGCTTTTAAACTCAGATTTGTGTTCAGTTACCTTTCCCAATCAGTTACTCAAATATCAATAATTAATCCATTCCGAATTCCAACAAAGCTCATGCATTACAGTATGACATGGCACAGTCAGCAGGATATAAGAACCCGCTGAGTATTCCACCACTTTGGCAGAACGCATCAGTAGAACCAAAACTGGATTGATCAAAGTGGGCGGCTATGACCGAAATGGGCGTGTTTGTCAAATATGGGATAGAGTTAAAAATTTTATTAAGAACGAAACCCACAATGCAAGAACCTAATAAATCAAGCTACTAGGTTGAATTTAATAGAGAAATTAAAGCACAAAAACGTAAAAGAGATATCAGAAACCAAGAAAAACGAGGCACTTTGGAAAATAAAGTGAAGAAAGCAGAGACAAGGATGTACTGTGGAACAATCTACCCTGGTATGACTGTGCCTGGGAGCAGAAGGGCAACGACAACTGCAACAAACGAGACCAAGCCTACATATTCAAACGTTAACTACAAAAGAGCTAATGAGAACCCTGGAAGATATTTTGGTAAGCACAAAAATTATAGCTTTCGAACGTTACAATTTCATTTGCCGGAAGCAACGCAATAACGAGACACTGGAGCAATTCCACTCGTACTTGGTAGAGTTGGCACAACTGGTTGATTGTGGAGAACGACATGATGAGTGGGCCGCGACATGCTCACAGCTCACATTTGGAATGAGAAAATTACAGAAGAACTGTGGCAAAAATTAGATCCCCGCACCAAGAGAGGAAAAGTTGTAGAATATAGGAAGGCAATGAAAACAAATCCGTTTGGAGCGACAGCAATCACGACCACACTATTTAAAAAGGAACCAAAGGGTTATATCCAACCACACAGAAGAGGTGTTAACAACCCCAACGGATACCAAAACAATCAAAGGGGCCGGGAAAATCTGACAAGTCCAAACAGTTTTCACGGGCGAAGTTACAAGCCGCGTGGTCAACAAAATCAGCAATTGGGCCAAAACTAATCACGCAGACATTTTGGGCCAAACAATTTTCTGTTCCCTATCTTAAAACATGGCGGTCTTTCACTAACCCCCTGATCAGCCCGAACATGAGCTGTTTACTTCAACTATTACGCCATTGCAAACTAATTTAAGAGGAAACTAATTTAAGAGTTTTGAATAGATTTGTTTGCGGCTTTTATGGCAATAAAAACAACATACCCTCCCATTGCCCCTCTCTGATTCCTTCTCCACCATAACATTGAGGGGAGACTGTTAAATTGATTAATGTTTTTTACAATTAAAAGGCCAATCTGTGCATACTGGATAGACTGAATTTGAATCCAGTGTCATCCGGTATGAAATCTTATTAAGTGTCCATATTTATGTACAGTTAGTCAGAGACTAGATCGAAATGAAATATCAGATGGCTGAGCGATACCGTTCAGTTGCTTTTAAACTCAGATTTGTGTTCAGTTACCTTTCCCAATCAGTTACTCAAATATCAATAATTAATCCATTCCGAATTCCAACAAAGCTCATGCATTACAGTATGACATGGCACAGTCAGCAGGATATAAGAACCCGCTGAGTATTCCACCACTTTGGCAGAACGCATCAGTAGAACCAAAACTGGATTGATCAAAGTGGGCGGCTATGACCGAAATGGGCGTGTTTGTCAAATATGGGATAGAGTTAAAAATTTTATTAAGAACGAAACCCACAATGCAAGAACCTAATAAATCAAGCTACTAGGTTGAATTTAATAGAGAAATTAAAGCACAAAAACGTAAAAGAGATATCAGAAACCAAGAAAAACGAGGCACTTTGGAAAATAAAGTGAAGAAAGCAGAGACAAGGATGTACTGTGGAACAATCTACCCTGGTATGACTGTGCCTGGGAGCAGAAGGGCAACGACAACTGCAACAAACGAGACCAAGCCTACATATTCAAACGTTAACTACAAAAGAGCTAATGAGAACCCTGGAAGATATTTTGGTAAGCACAAAAATTATAGCTTTCGAACGTTACAATTTCATTTGCCGGAAGCAACGCAATAACGAGACACTGGAGCAATTCCACTCGTACTTGGTAGAGTTGGCACAACTGGTTGATTGTGGAGAACGAAATGATGAGTGGGCCGCGACATGCTCACAGCTCACATTTGGAATGAGAAAATTACAGAAGAACTGTGGCAAAAATTAGATCCCCGCACCAAGAGAGGAAAAGTTGTAGAATATAGGAAGGCAATGAAAACAAATCCGTTTGGAGCGACAGCAATCACGACCACACTATTTAAAAAGGAACCAAAGGGTTATATCCAACCACACAGAAGAGGTGTTAACAACCCCAACGGATACCAAAACAATCAAAGGGGCCGGGAAAATCTGACAAGTCCAAACAGTTTTCACGGGCGAAGTTACAAGCCGCGTGGTCAACAAAATCAGCAATTGGGCCAAAACTAATCACGCAGACATTTTGGGCCAAACAATTTAACTTCATTCCCAGCAGAAGATGAAATCTGCACAAAATTCGTTAAAAGCGGGCATTTAACAAAAGTATGCAGATTAACAAATGTTAACTACATGCCAAAAACAGGCAGCAGTCAGCAAAAAGATGAAGATCAAGATTCTGTCGCTACCGAGGACAATAACGATCCAGTGGCATATGCCGAACTCATGTCATCAAGTGGCTGGAAAGAAATCCCATGAGACAATTTTAGCATTTTGGTGATTTCAGAGGCATTTGATATACTGAACTCGGTAATCATACAAGAAACTCGGTGCCATATCGTGAAATTTAAAAAAAAATTGGAAAATTATTTTGCAATAGTGGATTGGCGAAGCGCAATGATCTTCCGTAAGGAAAAAACGGCAGAGATACTACGCCAAAACAAAGCTCCGCAATATTCAAACTCATCCCACCGCCGGAGGCCGCCCGAAATCTTGCTTGTATTAACGGAAAAAAATTGTTCCATAAGGACGCCTGATCGTTGCGTTGGAATCTGGAGGAAGGGCAACCCAATTGGGACCATTCACCATAATGGATGATCAAAAAGCGAACATCACCGGGCAGAACATCTACCGAAAATTGGCATCAAACTCGAAGAAGACAAACAAAAACACAACCAGATAAAAAGCACATATGAGAAAGAAGAAGAATCAGACGAAGAAATGGGAAACTGGGTTAAAGAGTTTTTTCAACAACTCTGCGTGCGAATCAGAAAATCAAAAAACCCCGTAATGCAATTTCAATTCATACAAGATATGAAACCCATCCAACAGAAAGGCCGATGAGTACCCATTCTTCTAGACTAACGATTGGAAACGGAACTAATCAAACTAATAGATCAAAAGCACATCAAAAATCTAAACTAATGTTTGGACAAAAGATTCGTTAGCTCAACAGTCATAACAGTCAAAGAGATCAGACGGTCAAAATCATATTAGACTCCAAAAGAATTAAAAAGTTCACACAAAATATACCAAAAGCCCATTTATGAACTATCATCGGATAAAATCGCACAACTCAAAAACACGGATAAAAAACTAAAAACTCTGCTCTCGACATTCAATTTACCTATTGTTTATTCACAAATCAAGCTTAATATCGAAACAAAAACCAATGCAATTTCAGTCTGATAGGGGGAAAAGCTAGAAGAACATACCAGTTCCATCCGTAATTTTATGGTCTCACGGATATGCTTATTGAATTTCAAAAAACTTTCGATCTTACTCTTACAATGTGTGAAAACATCTTTGTTTATCTTGATGACATATTGATTGTGACAAAAAGTTCTAAAGATACGCACAAACAAGTTTTACCTAGGGTGTGAAAGAAACTAAATGACGAAAATTTAGCAATTTCGCTGAATAAATGCCAAGTTGCTTGGGAACAAGTCGAGTGTTTTGAGCAAAAATTAAACAGCGAAAGTACATTAACACATACCAGCGAAAAACAGGCAACTCTAAAGCTTTCTACACCAAAATTAATTAATCAAATGAAAACTTCATGGGTTCCATACATCATCTAGTCAGATTTACTCCAAACCTCGCAAAACAGCATCCACACAGGAATCATTGCTAAAAAAACTCAGAAAAACATAAAATCACAGATTGGAAGCCGGAACCCACATCCGCGTTTCATTATATTCTGAAACTCGTCTCTAAAATAAATAAAAATATACATAACCAAAATCTAGTAATTCGGTTAGTCTCAGACGCCTCTACATTTGAGAAAGCGGGTGCGTTAGAGCAAAACACTGATATAGGCTGGGTAGAAGTCTGACACGCCTCAAGAATCTTGAAATCACTAGAAGCGAAATATTCAGTAAACGATTTGAAACTATTAGGAGTCGTGTGGGCAGCCGAACACTTCAAATACCATTTATATGAAAAAACTTTACGGTCATTTCAGATAATCAAGCTTCAATCAGCTCATTAAAAGCCAGCAAACGATCAAAGACAAGCCAAAGTAGGCTCATTTGGTGGATCGATAGATTAACCCCATTAACATTCGACATCAACTACTTGGCAGGGACAAAAAAGGGACTAATAGACTATATATCCAAAAAACCGTTTGGACGAGTTTTATCCCCGTGTGAGTATGATAAAGATTTTGCTGTGGCGTCAATTATTTTGTTCATTTCGAATCTTGAATTCCTTGACAACGTCATATTTAACACACTAGCTAATCAGAACTGAGCCCCAAATCGGCTGATCAAAAAACGCGGAAAATAAAAGGTATGCAGCTTCTCAATCGAATGTCAAGCGCACTTCAAACTTTCCAAAAAGCCAGGTGGCCATTCGATTCAGAACAAAAACAGTCACTTAACCAATCTCCCTCTCAAATATCATCAGTCAAAATTACTCCAGTTCAATAAATTTTATCTCATCTCAACGCCAGAATTTAACCACCAGATCATGAGACGTCGAAATGGAACGACAAAGGGGGACTCATCGCCGATAGTGCACGGACCCGATAGGGAGGCAGCTCCTCGAATACAACTCCCAGTGGACGAAACCCTGAGATAGTGTGGAAAGGAGAGTCCAACCGGGAAGAAATTCTGTCGAACCCACGCTGGCATGTAAAAACAAAAGCCATCCAATACAAGCACTGGACGACCCACTCTTCGACAACAACCCTGCTACAAGCACCAACAAGCACGCCACAATTAACTAAAGACACCGGAAAACTTATCCAAGGCAGTAAAACTCCAAAAAAAATCCAAAAAGTTCCTAAAATATCCTAAAATATCCAAAAATTGTGTTTTCGGACAGCATACCAACATCAGAAGAAGACCACAAAAAACCTACTAACAGTTGAAAGAGTATCTCCATACCCGACCGGGAAAACAGCCCAAATACCACAACATTAATAACAGATACTCCCGAGAGGATCATCAGCCCACCAAAAGCAAAAGAGACTCAAACTGAGTCAAACAAAAGGGAATCGTAAACACAGACACCAAAAACTAATAGGCAACACTTTCTAATGACATGTAATCACAAATAGAGCTCACAGTAGAAGTGATCCAACAGTAAGAGTATTACGTCAGTAGAGTCGACCCCCGCAACACTTGAGAACCGAAGAAACTTCGCCTAACGAGGCCCTCCCAACATTTTCCGGTGCCCAATTAGAGGCTAGCCACGAACTTATTGTGGTAAGTCTCGTGGAAACAGCGGAAAGAACCACCGCGATGGAGGCAGCAGAGGAGACACAACTCTACCAGAAGAATCTACAACAAGCTATAGATGTCAATGTCTTAGCCGTGGCCACCCACAGGGACAGAAACATCAAACCAAAAACAACTTTGCTCAGAAACGGATTTGGGAGGCGCTGAAAATCGAATATGGAAAAATGCAAAACAAGTTTGTTAGGATCGGAACAACCTGATAAATCTTCCTCTCCAATCAGACATCATGTACGACCTTCAATGTTTGCCTGAATATGAAGTGAGAAGGCCAATGAAGAATCTTTTAGAACCATCGAATATGTCCCTGAAGGACGGAGACGCCTCAATGAGGATTAACACAGGTCTGAAAACAAGATATTCGCTAGCTATGGAAAAGAAATAATATAATCTAAGATATAAAGGAACACAAAAACAAATGAATAACAACATCAAAAACCAGTTTTATTAAGTAGCTCGAAAAACATTTGTTATTGCAAGAAAAGTTGAAGATTCTAAAGCATTTGATCAAAAACACAAAACAATAGATAGTAGAAATTTAACTTAAACATCGCACACGGCTTTGGTACAAAATAAGTGAGAACAATCGCGCCTGCTGAGAACCAGTGGCTTAGCCTTCGTACCAAATCCAAAAATATACGAACTATGCAGACCTTCACGGGTAAGTGATTATGAGGCATACAAATCAGCTAGGAGAACATGGCCATGCTTACGTTTTTAGACATCGAGCAATCAAGTGCACCACAGCACGAAATTTTTCCGAAAAGATGAGAATTGAGGATTACCAAAAAAGCTGTCCCGGAAGGAACATTAAAGCAAAAAAGACGCAGAAGCTGAGAACAGAAAGGCAAAGTCGCAAATGGGAAAAAGGACCGGCGGAAAACCCAAACCCAGACAAACCAGAGGCATGACACTCGTAGACGCGGACGAGAAGAGAAAATAAGCAGAGGCCTCGTCAAGCGACGGATGGTCGTCTTGAGCTTCGGAAACAAAGCATCAACCCCAAAACGACAGGATATAAAAACAACACCGCCGCCGCAGCCGGCAACAAACAGAGAAGCAACAAGAAAAACCACTCAGAACCGACAGTCCACGAAAACGTCAGCGTTGGGAAACTCGACCTCAATCAATACCATCGATTTGCCTCGAAATTTTTCAATTGCGCCCTCAGAGCAACAAACCACGGCCACCCCAGGCAACACAAGCATCAATAGTTTTATTCTTTAAATAGGTTTTGAAAAAGGTTCCCCAGAATTCTTAGCGTGCATGAAATTCCTTGAAATGATAAAGGCAAAGCAAAAGGACAGCAAATTTGTAAGCGTAGGAGAATAGTTTTCCCCTTCCAAAAGCCCAAATAAAACCACTTTAACCGATGACAAAACGAAAGAGGAAGCAAACACAACAGAGGAGAATGAGATAAACTATGAGAAGGAAGAGGCCCCAAGAGCACCGCCGATGAAAACGAAAAACACAACGTTCACAACAACGCTCGTGGTGGCAAGGATACACACCGGACAACGAGAATGAACAGAATTGAGGAGAGGCAATTAAGTCAGTCCCATGTGGACCATAAAACTCAGGTCCCACGGGGACTATAAAACTCACAATTGGTCCCACTGGGACAATAAAATTGTTTTATTTCACGGAGGGGAATGTCATCCGGCTGGATTGGCATGAATTTTTATAAGTATCATTGTTTACTTACAGCTAGTCAGAGACCAGATGGATGACCTTGACTGGTATGAAATATGAGATGGCTGAGCGATAACGTTCAGTTGGTGTTAAATTCAGATTTTTGTTCAGTTACTATTCTCTATCAGAAATTTTTATATATCACGCGCCAATCTGTTCGGTTTCTATAAAAGCTCATACATTGCGATATATGACATCCGGAGACAAATATTTAAACAAATGAGAAGTTTTGTCGAAATGATCAAAGAAAAAAGAACAACATTGGATAAAACAGAAAGTCCTTGTTGCAGAAGCTGCGTACATTTCACAAAACACACAGTTTGGCTTCGTAACGATTTGTCTTGTCACTGATTGGGAGTATAGTTCACTTGATTCACGTGAGGGTGAGGGTGGGAGTGGGAGGGGTAGATTGTTTAATAGGTGCCATTTGTTTAGACCTCTACCCGACGGATACTCACCTCTCTAACTGGGACATACCGTGTACTCAATATGAGAAAACGCATTGTGGGGATTTCCTTGTAACGCAAAAACGAGAGTGTTTTTACACCGAACAAGAAGATCAAATAGGCAGGGTTTTAACAAAAAGTTAAACAAATATATATATATATATATATATATATATATATATATATATATATATGTGTGTGTGTATTTATATGTATATAAATTTTTTACTTAAACAATTTTTGCGTTTAATTTTTAAAAAAGAGTGATATGTGATTGTGGATCGATATCAATTGAAACAGTTTTCAGAAAAAAAAATAATTGATATCTATTTCAAATGATGTAAGCAAATACAAAAAGCGCCGCACATTTTGCAAATCTTGTATTTTGTTTAGCACGAAAGCAAAATTAAAGAAGTTTTTGGGAAAAAAAACAAACTTTTCTTAAAATGTTTGCCGTGAAAAATGCTCAAGAGAGAAAATTGAAAGCCTGAAAAATTATGAAAAACTTCCGGTTTTGTAGTAAAAATCGTTTTTTTATGTAAAGCTAAATATTTTGGTGAGTAAGACCCTCGCTGACAAATACAGGCAACAACTGTGTAGTGAAGAGCAGTACAGATCCTGCTAACAACCCCTGTGGCGAAAGTATTTTCGAAAGACTTCATACTTGCAAATTGAAGACATGTGGTAAGTATTGATATTCCAATTATAACCAAAGGTGAATCAGAAACACGAAAATAGGACCTTGGTAGTACGTCCATGATTCATTGACTAAAATTGTTTGCCATTTATAAGTGCCAATTGAAAGTGTCATTTTCAAGGTGACAATATTTTTCTCGCAATAATAAGCGAAAATTTGTTTTCTCATAAAAAATCTGCTGGAAGCTAATGTGCTAGGAAAGAAAATTTTATCTCAACTCACAAGTTTTAACACGATATCATTAAGGTTTCACCTGCTCAAATCGCTTTTGTAAGTGAAGGTAAGTTGAAAAAGACATTTTTGATTCAATAATTTTGGATCAACTTTTGAACGAACTCGAAACAGCTTTGAGAACCTAATTTTGTGAAAAAAAATGTTTGCCTTTTTGCCTTTCTATTTTAGTGGCTTTTTCAGTTTTGCTTTGATCAATCATCTTACCATTAAAACCAACTTTAAAAACCATATTGTTGAAAACAAACACACAAAAAGCGTTTTTCAAAAAAAATTATAAGTCCTTCAGTAAACAATTTCACCTAAAAAACTGCAGCGTTACTTTTTTGTTGGAACATCACGGGTTTATCGTTTTTCAATCAATGTATATATACATACGTATATATATGTATATTTAATGAAACGAAAAATGATTGTTCATAGAAAATTCTGTTATACTGTTTTTGATTTCCACAACACTTAAAACAAAATCAGACAGTTGGAAAAGAACGATTGTGATCGTTGCAGTGAGCTTACATGCTTTTGACGGGTTGCTGTTAAGTTTTTTTAACAAAAGAACGTCAATCTTCTACTGTTAACATTTTTTATAATCTTGTTTTCATCGAACAAATTTGAGGAATAACTATTTTATGAACTTTTTTTGAGTAGATTTTAATCAAATTAAGTTTTTAAGAGCCCTTTTAAAAATGTAGGACTGATCAAATGAAAACAAGTGCCGAAAAATCCAGACAAAGAAATTGATCGATTGGTGTATGAGAACACACAAGCTCGAAAAGGACGAAAAATCTGGCATTTTTTTTTGGATAAACAAAAAAAATTCGGATTAAGATGAAGATTTAGTTCTCTCTTTTGATGAGTTATTGATTTGAACAATTGAATGAAACAATGGCCTAGAAACTATTTTTTTTTGATTTCATTTTTTGGAGTTTTTTGCAACAATAGAGTTTTTTCAGTTCTCTAATGAAGAAAAAATTTGAAAAAACACATTCCTAATTTTAAAAAGTATTAGATACTTTTTAAAAAATTAAAGAAAGAGAGGCGAGCATATTTTGAAGATCCTTAAAATTGCGTTCAGAGCAGGATCTGTAAAATAAAACATAACAAAGTTTCATATTCACAAATTGATACATTTACTTTCAAAAAGAACCTCAGGCAAAACATTTTAGGAGATTTAACAGTTTTCCAAAAAGAGTAAAACAAAAAATTGAGATGAACATAATAAAATATTAGCAGTTAACTTATCAAATTTGGTCACCGTAGTCATAAAAGAAGAAAAAACTCAATCTAGTAAAACTCAAAATTCATCAATTCTCTATAATTTTTTATCTGCAGAACTTTCATCATTTCTCTATAATTGTTATCTGCAAAACGAATCCAATCAGATTACGGATCCAATGAAATTCAAATCACGGTCAAACGTGGTTTAATAAGATACTATATTTGACTTGACAACGTCTGCTTATGGAAATTAAACTTTCCAGAAGAAAAAAAATCTAACTACCTTCGACTTGTAGTTCATTTATTCTAATCATTCTTCTTTAAAATGGAAACATTGAATGAAACGCTCTTTTTTGATTTGCAGAAGTTCAACTTGTAATGCATAAAACCAAAAGTGATGACAAGTGGGCTAGTTCAATTTCCGAATTCAGTTTCAGAGGAGAGACAAATAGTGGACAAATTTGCGAAATTGGTCTCCTGAAAGGAAAAGGAAAAGATGGCTTACGTGGGGAAGGCGCGTAAGCAACATGAAAATCCGCGAATTTTTAAAATTTTGAACGCTATTTTTTGCTTCAATTCTTTATTAACTGTCATGAAATGAAACAACCATCTCGAATAATTAATTACAAAAATCAGATATTCAATTGCAGTAATTTTTCTGGGATAGGGTGGGTTTGTGCACTAAATTTTCTCGGATAATGATCGGTTATAGTAGGATTTTAGGGTCAGTCTCCAAAAAATCATATAAAAA
This sequence comes from Symsagittifera roscoffensis, assembly GCF_963678635.1. Classification (NCBI taxonomy): domain Eukaryota; kingdom Metazoa; phylum Xenacoelomorpha; order Acoela; family Convolutidae; genus Symsagittifera; species Symsagittifera roscoffensis. The sequence goes on from NC_087071.1 coordinate 14,683,080, forward strand.
TCAACTACAGTTGAATCAAAAAGAATCATACTTTTTGTCAAATCAACAAACTCCATTTTAATTAAGTATAATCAATTATATAGGAAATTATTTTTTCAAAAAATTATGTATTTGTCAAACAGAGTTCATTGTTTTCACAGGTTTAATTTTTGAATAATTATTTGTTTATTTTGATTAAATATTTGATAATTACACAAATTGTTTTAAAAAATTGAAAAAATCAGATTTCACTCACTTTTTCTCAACTTCCAATTTACTTGCTATTCTTCTCTCCCCCATCTTATTTTAGCTTCTTTTTAAAAAAATTTGACCCCTATTTCAAAAAAAACAATCCAGTTTTCTACCCATCAACGCGAAAAATCGCATGGGGTTTTTAAGGTTGGAGGCGTAAAAGCATGGGACGGATGTCGACATTTTACTCTTCTTTTCTCAACTTGTGTGCGTATGTGTGGTGTGTCGGCGGAATTTGAAATTGCGCGTATGTGTGCGTGTGTGTGTGTGTGTGTGCGTGTGTGTGGGACGAGGCTGAAAAGGGACGGCAGTGAAAATGGTGTGGGTTTCGACCGCTGGGTGCTCCCGGGTTGACAAAAAATGCTTATCATACAATTTTCATATATGAAAAAAATACTTATCTAACTGTTTCATACAATTTCATAGAGCAAAATTAAGTGTAGGAAAATAGCAAAGTAAGCATTTTTTCTATAAATGAATGTGTATGATAAGCATTTTTTCCATATTATGAAATTGTATGACAAGCATTTTTTTCTTAAATAAAAAAAAAGTTTTTATTTCGAAATTTCGTGTTTCAACCGAAACACTAACCAAGGATTTTTTATAATAGGACAGTCCAGTGTGCAACTGGCAGTGATGAACAAGCTCGTTAGAATTCTAATTTTGCAGAGCGCTGCAAAAATGGATTACATTTTTTACATTTGCAGCACAAATAATTTGTTTTCATGGATTTTACGAACAAAGTATTATCGATTATATTCAAATCAAAATAGGGTTTTAATCGCTTACAAGGAAGTATAATGGATTTTTTGATGTTCAAATTATCAACTAAAATCTCCTAAAAATCCATTTTTAGGAATTTTTTGATCAGGAAAGACGATTATAAGGGTAAAATTTATCCGATTTAATCTATAATAAACAATTAATTTTTATGAAACTCTTTTGCGGGTCCACCCAATTAGGTTGTATGGTTTCGCAAGGCCAACTTTATAAACCTCTTTTTTGACCGTTTAAAACGTAAATAAAATTGGAAAACAGGTTTGAAAATAGCTGTGCAAGTATGGCACAATTTCATAGAAAAAAATCTGGAAAAAGTTCTGATGATTTGTTTCCACTTTTTTTTGATATCAAATTGTTGTTTTTTAATTTGGTTTTTTCCCAATATTACCTGCCGTTTTTTCAAACAAAAACAATTGAAAGGTATAAACTGCAAGAGGAGCCTGAAAATTCATCAAGAATTATTTAAAATGTCATCAAAACTAACTTACACTAAAATGTAGTTTCAATAATTTAGGGTCAGTAAAATAGTCTCATGTTGAAATCAAAATATTTCAATTTTTCGACACTGAGATAACCAATTTGAGTTTTTTCTGGGAAAAAAATCACGACTGCTAGGTTTTTACAATGGTTTTGCAGGAAAAAATTTTTAATGAGCTTTTTTGAATCCCTATAAGCTTTTCTTAATCATTAGGCGCGAAAAACACATTATAACCTACGCTATCATAAGCCATTGCGTCAAATTGGCTTCCTAATAAGAATGATTAGATTTCAGTCTTTCATTGCAGTTTAATTAGATTATTTGATTTTTTTTCTGTCAATAAGATTCTCCAAATTATTTTTTCTGACCAAAGAAAAACAAACGTTAAAAAACAATTTCAAGCAAAGTTTCTTTTGCCTTTTATTTGCAAAAGCGAAACTCAACTCAACGTCATTGACTCAAAAAGTATCGGGTAATTTTAGCTTTTCCCAACACTACCTCATTTTTAATGGTATAAAAAAATAAAAGATTACCACACTTATTTGAAATTAATTCAGCCTAATTTTGTAGGCTGAAATTGAAATTTTGGACTACTTGAAATTTTGGACTCCGGTAAAGATTCATAAATCAACTGCCTCTCCCTGAAAGCATTGAAGTTTCGGCTCACGTAGATCTTTACCTTCTTGATCTTTAACATGCTCTCAAGCCTTCGCAGTACAAGAGCCACGGAGGAAAAAAATCGGTTTTCAGTTAACAAAAATATACAACATTGTCAAACCAAGTGGCAGCCTTACCTAAAATTTTCTGGAAATCAGCATTGAAGAAAAAACCAATTTTATCAAATTACGTACAAGATCTTATAAAGACAACGTTGAGCTGGTTACCCGGGTTGACCTCCATACACCGAAAATGCCTATCATATAACTCCATGCATCAAGTGTGAAGAAAAATGCTTGTCCTACAATTTCCATACAGTTTCTAAAAACAAGGAAAATTCTTATTTTTTTATGGCGTATTTATGTATGCCTTGATCAATGTCTGATAATTTAAAAATTCAAATTTTTAATTAATCATCTTTGAAAAATTTTACCGATTTTCGAACGTTTGTTACTTTCGTTTTATCATTTGTGATACAATTCAGGTCGTTTTCAAGATAAGTGTTGTAAATGCAAGACCGTCCAACTATTGGTGGTTAGAGTAAGACAAGGTTTTGTCACTTGTGTTAGGTTACAAACACAATCCAAAATTTTTCAGTAATTAAATTTAGAAACAAAAAATTAACTTCATACAAAAATACACCTATCAGACAATTTTCATAAATGAAAAAATGCTTGTCATAGAGTTTTCATAAATTTTATGCGCGTATAGAATTGTATGAAACTGTATGACAAGAAGTTTCTCATATATGGAAATTGTATGATGAGAACTTTTGGTCAGCCGGGTAACCTGTTTTTCTGTTTTTCTAAATAACGAGCCTAATTTTTTTTTGTGAAATGGTTGATATTTTTGAAGTAATCAACCTGCCCACATTTGGTCGTTTTTAGTCGCGTATGAAAGAGCACTATTACTCGTTCGGCGTGCCAGTTATTATATAGCTTACTGCTGTAAAGTTAAAAAAAAAACAATTTGTTCTGATTATAACAGAATATAATTAATTGAATTAATCAAATTCTACGAAACAATTGCAATTTCGCTAAAAAGTTTCTTTTTGACCCCTTGAAGCAAATCCTGATGCTCAATTTGATGTGGCTGTTTGTTAAACAAATTTTAGGCCAGAAACCAAAAAAAAGTTTCTATGCTGAGCTTAGTGAATATTTAATGAATCGTCGAATGAAAAACCAAAGACAAATGAAGCATCCCAACCGCAATTTATGCAAGTTAGATTTTTGATTCTTTTCTCTTGATTTTCTAGAAAAAAAAAACGATAATCGTAACATTATCCGGTAGTTTTTATACGACAAAAGATTGCTTACAAATCAGCGGTTTTACTCCAAAACTACAATAAAACTATTTAACCTATGTTTCAGTTGGGATTCCTACCCACTGAAAGTTGAATGTGACCAAAATGTGTTGATGAGAAAAAACGAAATTTTCCCCAAAATTCACATTCAGGCAAATCTGAAAAACAATGATGGCTGGATATTTGACAGAGTAAGTACAAAACCTGCATAATTGCTCTTGTTTTTCCTTCCCCAACCACTGAAGTCTTAAAAATCTGAAACAATTTTTACCCGACACCGATGAAAAACAGGGTTTAGTGCGAAAGAAAGCTCTTGATAGAAGTTTACACAAATAGCGAACTTCAGTCCTGAATTGAAACTAATTAAAACTTAATTTATCAGGGCTGGAAAACTCCAAATTTTGTTGCGTGTACCAGGCTCGAATCTCCTCCTTTGCGAATGAATAATCATGTTATTTTTCAATTTGGCAGACAAAGACTCAGATCCAATCTGAATTTAAAAAATGTACTGTTGGTGGATAACCTGCGCGAGGTTTGGTAAAAAATGATAAAAAAAATAAAACTATTGATTGATTTTCACTCTTATAGATTACTTTTTTTACATTAATTGAATTTTGTTTTTAGATGGCCGTGATGATAAATGGGAACGTTGCTCTTTATGGTGCAACCAAGGTCTATGGCGATGTGACTGTATCTGCTCTCACTGGAACAAACATAGCCATAGCCGAGTGGAACAAAAAAGCAATCGAGGGAATGGGACAGAAAAATTGAAGAACAAATGAAAAAATGAGTTTAAAACTGAACGATTAAAATGGAAAGAAAGACTCAAAAGAGACGAATGAAAAGTAGTGACTGGGTGACGGGGTTCTTTTGAGCAGTTTGTATATTTGCGGGTGAAAGTTTGAAACTAGACAACATGACATATCTCCATTCGAAAAACGTGCTCCGGTTTCATTACAATTTGGTCAAGAATGTGGCTAAGTTTTAACGTAAGCGCACCGAATCTAGGATTAAAGTTTTGAGCAATTGGTCAATATGTGTTAACATTTTTTTGAATTGAAAGCTAAAAAAAAACAAGAACTTTTGAAGCACATAGCTCAACAATGAGAATCGCGAAGTGTTGAACTTGGGTTTTGGACATACTTCACAATCAATCACCGGTTAAACTAAAAATCAAAAACCAAAAACCAATAACCAAATCAAACTCTAGTATCGAGCTTTTTTGTTTGGTCCTTGTTTCCCACCTGCAAAGTTTCACAAGTGAGAAATTTTTTTCGCTCTTATTGATGAACATGAAAACTGACTAACTAAGCCAAAACAAACCAAAATGGTCTTCATATTTAAACCTGTAAAACCATTCGTTACGCTAGAAACACCTGCTCGTTGGAGATGGCTAAAAGTAATTATTCATTTCTTTATTTTTTAAACGCACAAGAAGAGCAGATATCTGGGTTTGAAAGCACAACATGCTCAGTTTTGATTGCTTTTAAAATTTTGTTCCGAGCATTGAAAAAGTGAAATTTATAATTGGAATGTGATATATATTTTGAAAGTATTTTAGCTATGATTTAAACAAACTGTAAAAAACTTCAGAAAACTGTCAAGTGTCGAGAAAAACCGATTGTAAGTTTTCCAATCTTAGTCAAACTTCAATCGAGTAAAGCATTCGAATATCAAGAAAATAAGAAAGAGAAATTGCGACATAGACTAAGACAAAATATTGCTAGTAAAATTTTAGAATAGTTAATTAGCGCTCTTTGGCAACAAAAGTTTCCCAATAGAGTATGGTGGACTTCTTTGGCAGTGAAAGTTTCCTAAGCAAAACTGAAAATTTTTCTTCGAAAAGTTTTTTGGGATTTTTTTTTTCAAATGACATTCGCCTCTGGTATCTATGATGCACAGAGCATTGAATTTACTCGTGAACTTAAGAAATTATTCTGGTAATATCCATAAAGTGTTGCTAACTTTAAAAAAAACACATAGTTTCTTTGCAGTTTTTTTAATGAGCTTAGAGCATTCCATGCTAATTGGATAACAACCGGCAGTTCTTTTCGTCTATCAGTTGCTCACTAAAACCTTATCACTGAAAGATTTTTTTGATCTCCAAATTCCTGTATCTCTTTTTGTTGGTTTTGTATAGTCATTTCAAAAGATCAACCCTTGTTTCTAAAAACTTGCTTACATTTTTGGGATAGATTTTTTCTCGGATAATTGTATTGTCTTCTGTCTTTGCAAATCCGGATAAAAAGCTTTGGACTACTAGATACCTGGAGTCACCTCCATACATTCCTACTAAAACAATTCCATACACATTAACGGTGAGAAAATACTGGTCATACAGTTGTCATATATGGGATTGATATGTACTAGTCCAGAATCAGTTTTCTACTCAAAATCACCTAAAATCACAATGAGTGTTATGTGGAAAACCAGGTTTTAAATGGAGTTTTATGAAAAAAAAATCAATTCCTATCCAAAAAATGAAATTAAATTGTTTAAACTGGATTTTTTCGAGGTAGTGAAAAACATCAAAATCTTTAAAAAAACTGATTCATCATAATCTTTTTGATTCCAAGTTTGAGCAGATTTTTAAACTTCAGAAAATCTCAAGGAAAACTACAGAGAGCATCGAGAGAGTTTTCTACTACAAATTTTTGCATTTCAAGTTTTTCCTTTCACATTGTACAAAACTAAGGGTTTCTTGTTAAAAAAATACCATATATTTAAAAAAATCAAATAAAAGAAATCATTTTTGGTCCAAAAAATTTAAATTTTTGTTAGAGATAGCGGAGAAGTCACAAAGAAATTGTGAAAACAGCCACTTAAATTAAAAACTGTTTCTTTAAGGAGTCGAAAAATTTAGTTCAGGAAATTAAACTTTAGGTTCAGCTCAATTTATATGCTAAACTTAGTGGAATTCTATTATTAAATTGCAAAATGTAGCGGAAAAGTCGAAAAACTTGATCGACTTCTAATTTCGAAATTTAGTTGTAAATTTCAGATTTAGCAGCAAATAAATAACTTGCCCATTGATCCTCTTTGTCCAAGTTGTAATTTCTATCAACAAAAATTCACTCAAAACTTAAACAGGAAAACCAAGAGCTTGAAGGCCATATTTTTCTACAAAAAATGAGATTTTTTCAAAAAACAACTCAACAGTTTTTTAATTCTCACTTGCATTCATTGGCTTTTTTTCAAGTTTAGCATGGTTTTCTTAGCAAAAACTATTTTACCTGGCGATCAATTTTTCTCAAATTGAGTTCTTTTCATCAAAATTTGAAGATCATAAGTTGTTTTTTAAATCTCAAGATTTTTAGGTTGATTCAATTCACATTTACTTTGAAATCGAAACTTGAAGTTTTTTTCGGAAGAAACGAGTAAATTTTGTTCTGTTTCTTTGCTTTTTTAAATTTTTTCCAATTGTTTAACGGCTATGCGTAAGTTGAAGTTTCAAAAACAAACCCCATTTCTTTTAAAAGGCAGTTGCATAACTCCTTGAAACAAGCAATCTCGTTAGGTTTGTATTCTAGATAATGAGTTACGAAAAAGTTGCCAGATAATGAGGAAGTTTAAAGAGGTCACGGACTTTGTTGACTGCTGCAAAGAGTGGTTTGTAAAAGCTAATAGGGAACCATCGGGTTATTGTGTAGTGAAAAAAGGACCAAAGAATTCTACCATACCTTCAAAAGACAAGTGCGCCCGTGAGGTGATTCCACTTTATAACTATTCTAGTTTAGCTAATGACTTACGTAATTAATCTAACAAGTCACTTATGTTCGACATTCACTCTTTCATTCTCTCCGGGCGACGCAAACAGATAACGAATCTAAAGTGAGAAGAATGCCTCCATTCTGGCAGAATCATACGGTGGACCCACCTATTCCTTGGGAAAACTGGAGTGATCTCTTTCCCTTAACAATCATCGCAAAATAAAAAGTCAAAACTGAGAATCTATTAAACCCATCAAAAAGACACCATCCTCGTCCACTAAAACTGGAAAATCCGACGGAAAACGATTCGGAAGTCCAAAGGAAAACTAGGTTAGAGAGAAAAAATCAAGAACAAAAACGTTACGACGACGAAGAAGCGGCATCTATTAAATCCGAAAAAAGAAAATTATCGGAATGAGAATAGAGGAAGTCGACAAGAAACTTTGTTCTATCCTCTTCTTAGCCCAAGGAAACGAGGGAACACGAATCTTCGGCCAGAAGCTCACAAAAGTAGAAAAAATACTTCAAATTTCAGTCAAAGAGTTTTGGGAACACATATCAACCGCTTCCGTACCACATCCTGGGGATAGAAATATCACAGAAGTACTTTCCACACTTCCAGACGAACAAGATGTTTAAATCAACAACTTTTATTTCCACCGCAGAAAAAGACAGGGAAATCACTCAATTTTTAAAAATATATTCTTTCAGAATGGGAAAATAAAAAATCAGATGAAAATCACCCACTTTCACGATCCTCTAAAGCCCTCCAACTAAAAGGTAGACGTGTTCCTCTACAGCTACTTGATTCAGTTAAAATTGAACTTAACCGGCTGAAAAATGAGGGGCACATTAATTAGTTGGAAATTTGCGATGAAGATTGTTTTATCAGCCCAATTGTCATTACTTGCAAAAAAGACAAATCGATCAATTTGAAACTAGATTCAAATTTTATCAACAAGCAGATCTACAAAAACAAATACCAAATGCCGAACATTCATGAATTTGTCGATAACGTTGCAGCTTAAAATTCAAATGATTCCGTTAGAGAAGTATGGTGGCTTACAGACCTGGATTTGAAAAATGCCTATAGCCAACTCGCCTTAGACAAAATTACTAAAAATCAGTGTAACTTTAGTATAGATTGGGCGGCGATATTACTTGCACATTTCTTAACTGGTTTTTATGGTTTGGACGATTTGCCTAACGAATTTCAAAGAGTCATGGACTCAACGTTATCTACGATCCCTTTTACAAATTGTTATTTAGACGACATTTTAATTACATCCAAAGGAAGTTTTTTAGACCACAAAAACATTATCTTTAAAATCTTATCAATGTTAGACTATTATAATTTTGCTGTTGAGTGGTCAAAGTGCAAATTCTTTCATAAAGACATCGAATGGTTGTGATTTAAATTCTCAATTACTAGAAACTCTCCGTTGTTTGACAAAACGAAAGCAAAAAAGGACCTATCTATCCCCAAAAAACTTAAGAAATTAGGATCATTTTTCGAGTCCATAAATCAATATATTAATTTTGCGCCAAATTTAGCATCTTTGAAAAGCCTTCTCCGTCCTTTATTAAATAAGAAATCTAAATTCCATTGGAATCTCGATCATACAAAAGCTTTCGAAAAAATCAAACAAAAAATCATCAATCTGACAGAAAAAAAGTTTTTTGACGTAAATTGTAAAACCAGAAAAATTCGACGCATCGCAAAGAGAATTAGGAGCATCCCTGGAACAACTCCATGGGAATCCAAGTATTCCACTAATGATTTACAACTTTTGGGAGTAGTTTGGGCAGTAAAACATTATGAAAAATACCTTAAAGGATCCGACTTCGAAGTAATCACAGATCATAAAGCCCTAACTTCCGCACGTTCAACAGACTACGGGAATAAGACATATCACAGCACACTAACAAGATTGGTTGATCGTTTACTAATATTTAGTTTTACAGTTAAGCACATTGCAAGAAAAGATATGGGATTCACCGATTTAATTTCAACAATTTAATCTGGAAAAGTCCTACCCTCATCACAATATTACGAAGAACTTGCAACCGCAAAAAATGATAAAATCAAGAAAGCGATTTATCCTTCGCATAATCCAAGACAATCATGCTCCGCTATTGGTTCAAATTTGGGAAATTCCGATTACGCAAAATAACGTAATTACCTTTTAGCACCAGTTCTAAAACTTATTTACTCGACTTTTCCAAATTGCAATTCAAATCATAATCAAACTGAATTTTGTACTTCAAAATGTATTCCTTCGATTTATTCAAAGTTTAACTCTTTAAAAATTTCTATATCTAATTCCGCTTTTTTTCTTAATTGTAGCATAAATAACTCCGCTTTAGATAGAAAAAATTTAATTACTTTTAATATGGAAAACAGCCAAACTGTAATTAATCCATCCACTTCGGGCATTGAAGTTTCCTTAGAAATTTCATTGTTACCTGATCACGAAAAACTTGTAAAAAATACCGCAAAAAAATTAAAGTTGCCCGATCAACCATAGGATTTGAATACCTTTTTTAATGCCAAATTAGTAGCTCTGCTAACAGAAGACAACCAAGTTTTGAGCCCCATCAAAAAGTGCTTCAAAACAAAGTTGGGACGTTTAAAGCAAATTCCCTTGATTTCCACCACTATATACGGAATTTACACGAATCCGACGGATTCTTATCCCTTTTTACCTTGAGAAATGCAATTATGAAACCACTCCATAAAACACATCCCGGTCAATTTGGATCGAAGTACCTAGCACAATACATCTGGTGGCCCCATATTAACAGACAGTTTCATAGCACAAATTGTCCAGAATGTACAAAGATGTTAAGAATGTAAAAAGCATAATTCCTAACTCTCAATTTAGTAAACTTTCCCCCTTAGTGCAACCCAATGAAAAACTCAATTTAAATTTCGCCGGCCCTCTAGATTCTCACAAATAAATATATTTTACTTTGCATCGACCAATTTCCATCGGAAAAAATTACTGCATCTATATCATCAAAATCAGTTATTGAATTTCTTCAAGACTACGTATTTTTCCATGGCGTACCCTACTCAATAAGAATAGATCACGCATCCTGTTTTACGAGCCAGGATTTCAAATATATGCGATTCCAACAAAACAAATTAAACTTTTTTACAGTAATCGCTCCAATGGATCAGCCGAGAAACTTGTACATACTGTAAAAAATGAACTGCTGGCAATGGCCCACGAATTTCAAAATTTACACTACAAGTTGCCTTCTCAAACATTATTCGGAACCTTCTGTCGTCTTACCAATCAAAAATTAAATGCTCTCCCTTCAAAATAACTTTTCAATAAAAACCAAACACTATTTAGAAACAATTAGCATCTGGTAAAACATCCAAAAGATCTTTAGACAAAAGGAAATCGATGCTTTCCAAAGAAAGAACAAAAGACTGCAACGCAGATGACAGAGTGGAGGATGGATACATGGATACGTTAATCCCCAAGAAGAACCAGACACCTATAGACAAGGGATACGAATCAGATTACCCGTCTCCGTCAAAACCGTCCTCATCTAGAATGCCACTCCAAAGTCCAATTACAAGTAAAATCCTTCGGAAAATGAAAATGAGCATCAATGGAAATCCGTTTTATATAGAATTCAACCAAAACGTCATAAGCACCTCTCGTACGACTGTTGAATTATCCGATGGAAAAATAATCAGAAAATCAGATATTGTTGTACCTAAATCGAATTCATCAAACATTCGATCTTTTAAAGGTAACATATCGTTATCTTACTTTCTTAACCCTAATGTTGAAGTAGGTCCGAGATACACGAAACTCCAGAAATCGAATAAACCAAAAAATTTTAACCGAAGACCAGGACTCAAATAGAACTGGGAACCTCGGACAACAACAGAAGGGCACGAGCGTTGGAACCTTCTACAAACCCCTCTCGAAGACAGCCACCCCAATCTAAGAAGTCGACTGTTATTCCAGGTTATCTTGCTTTGGAAAAATCCATGTTTATTCCTTCGGATTTTTCCGATATTAGCAATTGGGAAGGGATAGTCGGAGGTTTTCCCTGTAGAGACTTTATTAGGGAACGAATTAGTTCCGATTCCTCAAATGATTAAAAGACCAAAAAAATAATACTGCTAAATGTTGTAAAATAAATGATAACATTAAGGTTGAGATTTCAGACGATAACCAAGACGACGAGTTGATAACACCACAGTACCCAATCAGCATAATTCCGGCGGAACCAATGGAGACCTCATAAAAAAAATACTCGAAGGATAATTCAGCAACTAAAATCAAAGAGGATTCACCAATTGAACCTTCTGACAAAGCCATTCTAAACGTTCAGCCTCCATCTATTTCCGCTAATGAACCAACCCTACGTCGGTCAAATCGAAATGTGGGCCCACCAAAATTTTATGGTACTAGACAAAATATAGATGTTATAGACAAGTCGCAAGAAAATCCTGGCTCCGCATCCAACCCCATTGTCCTAGATAATAACCTCAGCGAACCTTCTCATTCATCTCACCAGGAAACTCTTTTGGAAGTAGTGACCGTATTTTCAGACCCTTCTTCGTCAGACATACACTCCTCTTCTTCGACAGACGAATCGCTAAGAACCGCTATCGACAAATACGACAAAAACACGGATCTTGATAACGAATTTATTAATGCTAAACCTGAAAACTTCAAAAACTGCTGTAAAAACTGTTAATTCACAAAACTGTTTATAACCTTTTGCCTATTCGGCGCTTTCCATTTATTACATTTTTCTTTGCGTTATTAATTGCCTTGATTAACATTATCATCTCCTTCGAATTAGTGTGTATATCCTACTTAGCGATTGTATATCTTTAAGTTTTAGCGGTAACCTACTTACTCTAGCTTGCTTATTCTAATTTGACCCAGTTACAGATCAAGGAATTCAACTTCGTAACTTTACATAAAGCTGATATTTCGACTAACCGTTTTTACATCCGGCGGAAGTTGATTGCCTATTTTAATTCAGTGTTTATTTTCATTCGTTCAGTCTCATAATTTAATTCCATTCCATAATTTTATTCTCATCATAGTATACTATGGCGTTTAGTTTTTTTCTCTTTCCTGAAGGGGAGAAAAGGAGCCGTTAGTTAGCTAATTATATATTTATTTCGCAATTTGAAATTTTTCCTGCTTAGAGGAATGATGTGATTCCACTTTATAATTATTCTAGTTTAGCTAATGACTTACGTAATTAATCTAACAGGTCACTTATGTTTGACCTTCACTCTTTCATTCTCTCCGGCGGAGAGAATGCTTCGTCACTTTTTAGAGTTTTAACTTTAGATTATTTCACTTTTATCTTTTTATTCTTTTAACTGTATCGTTTTGACAATTGACTCCGGCAGCTCTAATAAATATCAATCATTAGCGAATTAATTCATCATTTAACGATTCAACTGATTATTAGACAAAATTATTGCATAAGTTTTCTAGATATTCAAAGTATAACTCTTAATTGTAGAATTTCAAGAACCAGTAAAACTATTCAAAAAATTAAGCTGAAACATTTTTGAATGGATGTCGCTACATCTTTCGGTTGTCTGTTCCATTGTTCAACAAAACAGCGGGTAGGAGGTCATTCATGCTTAATTTGGCAAAGGTGCCCTGATGGTAATTCTTCGGTTGGACAAAGGCAGTCAAGAGATGTATTCTTTTTCGTGTCTTTAGCGGCGCACTGCTGATCTTCCCCATGAGGTTTTTCGTTTTTGCGACGGTGTTCCAATTCTTCACTCTTTGCCTGATAAAGTAAAAGAGAATAATAGTTAAGAGAGTCGCATCGTTTACCCGCACTTATTGGAATTTTTTCACTTTGACAAGTTTACCTCTCCCCTTCGCCTTGCTAATTATAAATTTTTGTCTAATAGTTCAATGAGTAAAGTTAAACAGGTAAAAAATTCCGGTGTTTTTGGTTGTCAACTCTCATCAATCAGCGACCAGAAGAAGATTCTCAATGCTGCTCATATAAACAATGAGAATGTCAGAAAAGGCTCCGATTCAACAATGCAACTCGTGGTCAATAGTTTGACAGAGAAATTTGAATATAAAAATTTTTCGTTCTGTTAAGACCTCACTGAGAAAAGAATTTTTTTGGTCGTCGTACCAACAACACAAATTTTGTTTGACGTTTACTATTTATAAATGGAGAAAACTCCGAAGGAATCGAACGGTATACGCGTTCTTACTTGCTTAGAACAATGTTTGGGTTCAATTGATAAATATTGGGATAAAACAATTCGACAAAAAATTCGACCATGCTTGTGAACTAAAAAAACGAAGTCTTATGATTTTTCGTTCAAACTTCTTTTTTCATTTGTCTGTTGACCATGTGTATGTTTTTTTTCACTCATTTCATTTCATGAATCAAACACAGCATGTAGTGTCACACAGTTACGAAGTTTTCAATGGAAATGTAATATGCTAGCTTTTCGATATAAGCAGATTACAATAACTTATTACGACACTACTGAGTCAAATTGGACGAAAGAACAAGAAAATAACAAAAATCTTATGCAAATAGTTGAAATTATCCAAGCGGGCCATTCAAACGATTTTTTTGAGCAATCATCAACAGAAGCTAACATAACAATTTGCTTTATTAAATTAAATTGAATAAAGAAATTCAACTCAGTTTGTTTTCTAAAGAATTTTATCAATTTACAAGAATACAAGATTTATTGGAAAAAAAGTAATAAAAATCGTTTTCATATTACGCTGACACAGGAATAACTGAAATAAAGTTGCACCAAATCAGCATTTGGTGATGTATTTCAGTTCATTACATTCTTGGTTTTGTCACATTCTTGTCAAATGACAAAAAAAAGTATAGGAATCTGTGATCGTAATATTTTTTTGCCAAACTTAGAATTCAATTAAGCGTTTTACCTTGAGAAATGCATGCAGTTTAGTGAAAGTGAATGAGTAGTACGTACCTCAGTATTGACGAATCAATACGATAAGCAGAAAAGTAAACATAAAGTCAAGTCCAAAATAAGCTCCAAACTTCAAAGATATTATCCGTACAGTGGCTGGAAACCCAAGTGAAGTAAGATGTGATAACGGTTCCCTGAAATGCAAATAGCCCAATTAAAATTCGGTAACAAGCGGTTGGAATGGGACTAAAAATTAGTATGTTTTAGACCTTGTTGAGGGAAACTTAAGTTTAGAAACCCAGACCCCCTGGAATCTCACTTCCGGTGCTATGCCCTATGCAAATAGTCCCCACCTCGTCTTCCGGAAGCCGTTTTGCGGGCCCCAAGGAACGCAGGCGGCTATAACTTTGGGATATCATAGTTAGTGGCAAAGTACATCTTGTGTTATAATTTGAGCGGAAGTTATTGAAGCCTAGGGAAACCACCCCATATACTGGAAGTGGGCAAATTACGCAAAATAATCAGCGAGGGTATACCGATTTAATGGCGGCAATAGACACTAGCCACCAACTCCGGAAAAAATCCCTTGTGAGTAAAACCCTTCTGACGGCTCTTTCCCATATTAATAGCCTTTTTCCAGGAAAAATGACATTAGACATTAGAAATGGAATGACTTGGGAATTATTAACGGGATAGGGTGAACCTTAGCAGGTGGGTTCCCTAAGTGAGTCTTAACTCGACTATCGAAGATTGACAAAACCCAGATTGACCTTTAAATGGTCATTAGGCCTCAAGGCCAAAATTGTATAGAAAACGCTGGGATTAACACCTGAAAGTGGCGTATTCTCCAATCCAACCCCTTGGGATTGAAAACTGGTACCTTAAAAATACTTGGGACTGAACTGATCTAACGGGAACTGAAGCAGCAGCCAAATGTTTATAGCTTTTACAATATGATAGTGAAGTAATGGAACTAACTAAACTGGACTTGGCAAATATTAAGTTCAGTTTAGCTTGGCGAATGCGCTATTGATAGAAAATCAATCGGACTAAAGAATAATAGTCCCAGGGGAAATTGGCGGTAATAGGATCATAGTCTGTGAAGTGGGTCTCCTAAATAATCTGAATAGACGGGATATTTACTTGAAGGAGGCTTTTAAGCACAATTTGACTCCTAATTAGAGAATTACATTCCTCTGATAGCTAGAGCGGCAGGATTTGAATAGAGTATAAGCGGTTTTTAGATGCTTGTATTGAAGTTGTCACCCATAAAAAGGACCTTCCGCTACCCTGGGGAATTGGGAACGTTAATGGGACAGCGAAATAAAAAATCTTGCATACTTTTTAAATAAACCTAACTCGGTTTAGAGGTAAAATTGGATTTGATTGTTTGCTCACCTTAGTTAGAGATACCTTTATTGGAAGTGCAGTATAGGACAAGTATCAACACAGAAAGAATACGGTAAAAACCTTCCTAAAGGGATAATGAAGTAAATTTCAGGACTTGTAGGGACGCCAATAACGCTAACTATGTCTGAAACTGAATTGGAAAACATATAGAGATTAACAAGCAGCCTACGCTTAGACAGAACATAACTAGCTACTGGTGAGAGTAGTTGGTTCTCAGTTAGTGAGAAAAATTATTGCGAAGTTAGAAAGTAATTAGTTTCCAGAGTTAGAGAACAAAAAACTGTTAATGTTAAAGGGATCAATTAAATTACCTCAAAGAAAAAGTGATCCGCAGAAACATTATTAGTTTTAGCAGGCCAAACTAAGTAATTGTGTGGAATAACTGAGTGTAAATCGTTAATTAGGGTTCTCTAGAGGAAGAGAGAATTGTTATTTAAGTATTGGGCTTCGAATTGCAATTAGGCAATTATGTTGATTGATCGCGGACCCTTTCTTTTTGAATAGATTATTAGATTATATTCTGGCACTTAGAACCTTCTGTATTTGGTTCAATTTTTATCTGAATTTTGTTTAACTGTAAACTCTTGCGATCGTGAGAGCGGACAAGACAGCCTCAAGAGCAGCAAACTAAAGCGGCAAATAACAGAATACAGTACACATTAGTTGCCACCAATTTTGAACCTTTTTGGCATTGTGTATAGTAGTGAATACAGTGTATAATAGTCGTTCGCCCCGCTGAATTCATTACCAAAGGGACCACTTTGCGGTGCCGTTGAGTTAGAGTGTGTGACCGGACCTAGAAAAGCAATCTCCTAAATCAACAAAAAAATTTTGTTTGTTTACATTGACAAAGAGACTGGGAATAATGAATTTGTTTTAAGAGAAGTTTGATAGTGGTCATGATCGAAACTCGAATAAAAATCGGTTTTCACCACATTTCCTGAAAAAAAAAACGAGCTTGCTGGTTTTTTAGTCTATTCGATTAGAAAATTTTCAATAAACGCAAAAAATTTGATGCAGAAATATATGATAAATCTATTATAATATTCAATATTAGATCAAAAAAAGTCAATAATGAGCAAGTGAAGATAAATTACCACTTTTCAGTTGCTAGAAGCTGTTCCAAAAAAACTCAAAGCTTGGGTATGGTCAAAACAAAAACCAGTTTGAAGAATGATTTTAACTTAATTGTAAGGCATTTACAAATACGAGCGGCCAGATGAGCAGTTAAATCCGAGCATACACTAACTAAAAAGGGAACACATTTTACCATGGTTAATCTTTTACATCTTTTCATGGTAAACTGTGACAAGACTGCTCGTATCAAGGCGAAGCCCTGAAATTTCCGACTGGCTTTTGAGGTCTATGGAACAGTAATCACATGAAAAATTTGAATGTAACAAAAAAAATGAAAAAAAAAATGACATTTTTGTAAAATCATTCCCCTACACGTCATATCAAGTACAGAGTGATAAATTTTGCTCCTTTTAACAAATCATTTGTGGCATTTAAGCTCACTTGAACCAATTTGGAACAATTTCTATGACGGATTAGATATCCGCTGACGCGTTAAAAGCGCTTTACATATCGCGCGTTAATTGTCCCAAATTCGCCAAAATGGCAATCGTTCACAAAAAATAATGGCAATAACTTTACGAAAAAGGATTACAGGTGAAACATCATTCGTATATAGGCTCAGTACAACATTAGCCTTCGGATGAAATAGTAAAGTTCCGTCGAAAATGGCTAGCTAAAATGTCAAAATTTGTCTGAAGAAAAAAAACCACCCTGAGCACAAATGTTCCCTGACTTTCATGACGGAACAGTAAATCATGGTTTATTATTTTGAACATTCAAAAATTCAAAACAGTAAAAAAAATACCAAGCATATCTTTTCTCCGAGTTTTGCTGGTTTCCGATGACCACCTCAAGATAACGCGATAGGAGTTAGTTTTTGATCAGAGGAGACATAAAAAATCCCTTGAGGTAATAAACGCTAATTAGTCAACTCATCTTCGAGAAAAAACCATTTGGTTAATATTTGAAAAAACAATTTTAAAAATCCAACAAAACTGCTGGTATCAGGATGGAGCCCTGAAAGTTCCGACTGCCTTTTAAGGTCTGTGTAGCACTAATAACATGAAATAGTTGAATGTTATCAAAAAATGAGTTTTTTTATTTCAGATTTCACCTACACGTCATATAAAACTCAAAATGATAGTTTTTGCTCCTAAATATAAATCCAATAGGGCAAATAAGCTTCGTTCAACCAATTTGGAACGATTTCTAAGACGGATTAAATCTCCGCTTAAATGTTAATAGCACGAATTATATCGCGCGTTAATTGTCACTAATTGGCCAGAATTGCAAACTTTAAACCCAAATAATTATACAAAAAACAATCACGGATGAAAAATATTTTCAAATTGATGCTCAAGACAACACTTTTTGAATCATAAATTGCTAGTTAAAAAGTCGAAACGAAAAAAAAAACAATCCCGAACACAAATTTTCCGTTGTTTTTGTAACGAAAGTCGGAACAAAAACAGAAGAGCACCAAAAAAATCTTATTAGCTGCCTAAAGAGGTGTGAAAATTTCACAAAACTTCAATTGCATACACTTAATTATTCAATTATTAGTTAGATTGTCAATTATTTGGTAGATGAGTAGAAGAAGTAATGATAGAAGACTTATATCAATTTTTGTAATTGGGAAAACATTTAAAATATGTGATTGGTTCTGTCTGCTGTTCGTGATTAAAATCAAATTGCAAAAAACTAATTGATGCTTCATAAACGCAAGGTGTTTTTCCCTGATTCTTCTATTTATATACACTTTTTGCTTTTATTAAGCAACAAACTTTCAATTTGTCGTTTTTTGCACGTTTTTTTTTAAATACAAAATGGGCTTTTACAGGTCTACCTAAAAAGGACCGAGTCATTAACTCGAAAAGAGCGACATGTTGTAACAAGCGAAAATTCTTAACAAGACAATGGCAAATAGAGAAAGCTTGTTCCGCTTCATTTCCGAGGCCAAAGTGTGCACTGGATAGGCGCACATTTTTCTGTCTGTACGTTCGTGGATTCCAGAGACAAGCTTTAAACAAGTTTAAAACGTGTCTGAACGATTAAAGAAAATGAAATAACAAAAGATGAACAATGGGAGCGTCCTTGTTGCGGAATCCGCTTACGTTTCCCAAAAAGCACAGTTTGGCCTCGTAATATCGCAGCGCGTACAATCGGTACGAGAGGAACAGTACGCGCGAGCCCTTGTTTGCCCCATAAACTACTGCCGTTTGTTATAAACGGCAGTAGCTTATGGTTGCCGTTTGTTATAAACTGTTCCTATCACAAATTTTTTTTTTGTTACGAATTGTCGCTTAATGCACATACAACCATTGCAGAAAAAAGCGCTAGAGAAAAAACAAAGAGAGCCCAGTCTACAAGAAAAACCAGGCTACCACTAATACGTCCTGGTTATCGTCAATTACCAGCAATTAAGAATACGGTTAAAAATGGACATATTTTTTTTGTTGAAAAAACAGCTGCTGAACCATAAAAAAATTGAAGTCACAATTGCGTTGCTTATTTGATCTATCAAAATAAATTTTCTTGTTTTTGTCTGGTTAGCAACCATTAATCTTCCCGACAACTTTCAATCAAATGGTTCAATTTCAGATACTAGTCTTATTTTCTCTTCAAATTGCCTTAGGTATTTTAGAGCCTGATGGTGATCAAGAGATATTCAGCGGTATGTAAGGATTATCAAAATTGAATCAAAACATCCCAGTTTCAAAAAGCAGCTTAACACGTGTTCAATCTTTGAAAACCTTCTGAATAATTATTCATTGAAAAGTTTATGCAGAGAAAATTCATGATTTTTTTTTATTCGAAAACGTTCACTCAAAAATTTTAAAGTTTTTTTTTGTGTTTCATCAAGAAAATCAGCTACAAAAATTTAATCTATAAAAACATTAAAAACCACTCGATGGCACTACTAACAACAAGAAATTCAAAACATTGCAGAAAATTTTTAACTTGTTGATGGGAGCAAGAAAATATCAATATTTTTGTTTGTTTTAGAGGCTGTTGAAACAAGAGTTAGCATATGTGGTAAGTATAAACTATTTTTAAGTTCTAATTTTCTACTTTTTGTGATTTTTCAACAGATGAAACTTTTTTAAGATATGAGTTTTAAACTTCACGTAATGTGCTGTAATTTGGTGAAGAGAAGCTACACAACTTTAAAAAATATATACTTTTCCACTAAGAAACCATTTTTAAAACTCTTTTTGGGCAACGTCCACTACGATAGTCATCAAAGGTTTTACTATCACCGACAAAACATATTCTAAATTTACCTCTGTGATTGATTCTACAGTGGATTCCAAGGTTAAATGTTTCAAGGTTTCACTGAGTTCGAAAATATCAGCTTTCCCAAAGTGCAGAAACTTCTCCCAACTTCTTCCAATCTGCCTAGATAAAAATCTTTCGTTTTTTTGGTTTACATTGCAACTAGTCATTTTGACTATATATTTTGAGGGTCAAAAACACTTAAAGCCCAAGAAAAAAATTGGTGTACAATTTGAAAGTTGTCTATTGAGCAAAAAGGACTTTGACCATCTCCTAATCTTCGAAAACAAAAAATAAAAGATATGAAAACTTGCTAGACCCGGCATCATGAAAGCTCATACTTCATGCGTGTTTCTACCCTGGTGGTTGAGTCTGTTCATGGAAAGTTTTGTTTTGCGAACTTTCTAAAATGTTTCCATTACGAGGCCAAACTGTGCATTTTGTGCATTGTAAGCGGATTCGCAACAAGGACGCTTCATTTAATCTTCTTTTTTTCTTTACTTTCATTTGATCGCTCCAACAAAATGTTAACATGTTTAAAGACTTGTCTCTGGAATCCAGAAACATCCAGACACAAAATTCAGTGCACAGTTTGACCTCGCAATGACGGCTAATCGTTATCAGGCAAAACTCTGATATTTTGTTCTTAATCCAATTTGTCAGAAGAAACCAACGCAATGAAAAGCGCACTTGGTTGCTGATACGCCCGCATTGCGCTTTCTTATGGCCTCTATTTTAATTTTCGCCCTCATTTTAGGCGCTGAATCTAAATTTAAGCGCTGAATCTAGTTTTTATTCTAGTGGAACAAACACCATTCAATTAGTGGCATAAACAAATTTTCAGCCTCAAGAATCCACGTGATCCTATAGCTTTTGTTTTCAATTTCTTTCAAAGTTATCATTTTTGCATATTGGAGTCTCCCAACAGTTAATAACAACAAAAATCTGTGACCGCTTACAATTTTTTCAACCCCATATTTTTGAGTTCATTCTGAAATCTTGCTTACAAAAAAAGTCACTACATGACGCTAGATTTGAAAATATTAGCAAAATTGCTCTATTAAAGCACTTGACTTGAAAGAAACTGAGAAAGTATAAGAGAACTTCCGCATTTTGTCTTTTTTAACGTTTTTGATTTTTTCTGTTTTTAGCTGGGTTATGATGATGAAAGCAAATTTTACAATTTTTTAATCTTCGTTTAGTTCTGAGCTTGTTAAATCGGCATTTTTGTTAATTGGGCAGACTTTTTTACGGACAAAAAAATCAAAAAAAAGAGAGATAAATGTTCAACAGTTTTTTTTTATTTTTTTTCAGATTCATCGTGGCTAGCAATTGTCTTCTATAAGTTTAACCTTGATTTTTTAATTTAAGAAAACTAGAATGTGGGAAAGAGACGCTCAATTTTAGAGACACTCAACTGGAAGCTTTTTTGGCCGTACTCTTACAAAACTTTGGTATATTTTTATTTTCATTTCCAGGTTTATCTGTGATCTTCTGTCCATTCAACTTGCTGTTTTTTCAAAGAAAAAACATTTTGTTACTATCTTTAGATCTAAGCAGAAAGCTGTAAGCAAAACTCAAAGACTTTAATTTTTTTCACTGAAAGATTACCTGCTTGTCGCAAAAGTTCATAAAACGGAAGAATGTGAGTCAATAATTTTAACACTCCGGCTAATTGCTAGTCGTAGAGTTATTAGTTAATTTTCTGGACGTTTCAAATGCTAGTTTCATGAATGTGAAATTGTATGACTAGCAATTTCTTGTCAAGCCCGGTAGTTGATATCATTAAAAGGTTAACGCAAATTTTTCAACGTCAGATCATCGCCTCAGACGTTTATCAATCATTTCACATTTTTGCTTCGACGGTTTTGATCACCAATTTGTCTAAATTTTATTCTTTAATCTCAAATCAGTGCAGCGAAAAGATCATTACTTGTTAGAAACTTCAGTAGCTAGGAACTTCAGTAATTTAGTTGATAACTCTTACACGCCAACTTTCAGTGGACGCCCCATTTAAGGATTCGGACGATATCAGCGAAATATCTTCAACGAGCGATTCTGAACTGAAAAAACCGTCTTGTTGAATTTAATTCAAATTTCAATCGAAACTCTCAGTCTTTAACTGTTTTTATTTATTAATGCGTTTTACAGAACTCATTTTAAGATTAAGTTTCATCATTGTGAAATAACTTGTGTTTGTTAGATTAACAATTTGTAGAATAGATTTGTTTTTCTTTTAATTAGATTTTATCTGTGAAAATTCTGTAATTTCATCCATTCGTACATTACTTTCCAGATCTCAATCTAAGATGTCATCTTTTCTTGCTGTTCTGTTATTTGTTTATGGTGCAGTTTGCAAATTTTTTTACCTAGTTTGTGGGGATAAATGGGTGTATATAGAATTAGTTATAGATAATTGTGAGTTTTAAAGTTTTTCCGTTGGGAAATGTTTTGATTTGTTTTTATAATTATGTCATTATGACCTTCAGTATTGATTACATACCAGTCATCACTTTGCATGATTCGACCATTGGTCGATCATTGTTAGTTTGTGTTAGTTTTAGAACAAACGTTGTAATTCAAACTTCATTTTATTTCTTTTATTTTTTCTAAGTAATAGTACATACACTGTACATAACTACCTAGATTGTTAGAACATTTTATTAGTCTTCGTTAACGTTGAACATATGTTCAACTCTATTTGAGAAAAAGGTGTTTTAAATTTCAAGTAACGTGCAATTTGTCCGGAGAATTTAAACCAGCAGCTTATGATCTTAAATGTCTTCGAGGGATACGTGGACGGTTCTTGAACATTTTCAAGATTTAAGAAAAAAACTTTGAAGAATTTTTTTTTGTTCGGAAGCAGACAGGGAGTCTTCGTGTAGGCGAAAGGCGTGTTTTGGTTTAGAGTTTTTACCTTCTATAGAAAGACAGAATCGGCAAACAAGTCTCGAACAAACAACGTCCCTTAAACTCTACAAAAGCTGTCTTACTTTTAGCTTGTATATTTGATACTGATTCAGTTGTTAGACAGTCGGGTCAACTTGAATGACAAAGTTTGCGCTTAGAGCACTACTCGACAACTAAAAGTCTAAACAATGCGAGAAACCCAAGATGAAATATGAAGCTAGTAAACATGATTTGAAACATAAAGAATCAAAACAAAAAAAAATTGGAAAAAATATTAAAAAACAGATTTCACTGACACGTATTTTATTGAAACAACAAGTGCGAACAATTGCAACAATTGCAAACAATTGCTAAATGCATGTGATTTTTAGATCCTGACATAAAGATCGGTAATTGGTTGCCCGCTTGCTCTGGATTTCAAGCGGATGAGTGTGGAAATCAAACATTCACACAAAAAAGAATTTGTCATATCTCTTTGATAAACAAAAACAACGGCGTGTGTGGTCGTTACGAAATAACAACGGAGGAAAATGCGAAGTTGCATGGGTGCAATGACGTAGTAAAGGATTATGATGAGAATCAACCAATGTTATCGAGAAAGCATAGTTGTTTTCCAGAATCAATCGGCGGTAAGAGTTTACACTGGTGTTTTCTGTTATTTGGCCCAAAAATGAATCTTTTGTAGTTTTGTAAAGTTGAGTATGAAGCTCAAATCTGTTTGATTGATGCTAATTATAGTAGAAAATTTCTGAAACTTAAATTAAATGGGAAATCAAATAGTATTTTAATGAATTTGGGCCGTCTAAGAGAAATGCCCCTCCAAGTTTTTTTATACAAAAAATAATAAATTACTGCTTATGTCAAGGCAAAACTTCTAGTTTTTTGACTGCCTTCTGGAGTAGTTTTTGATGAACTGTCTTTTTTGTTTTTCGAGAAAAATAGAGATTTTAAAACCTCTGAAACGTGAGTAAAAACATCGGAACAACAGGAGGTCGAACACGTTCTTTTTTTAGAATCCACAGAAATGTTTAGAAAATTTTGTTTAAACTTGAACTTTATTTTTTAAATTTTCATCATAGGTCAGCGTCTGGTATTATTTTAATGAGACCAATTAGTTTTTCTCATCTCTATTAGGAATTATTTATAACTCTCAAAACCCCGTAGCTATCTTCTTCCAAAAATTAGCAGCGGTTGAAGTCAGCCAGAATTTGGGACTAACAGCACAGAATGTTCCGACCACAGTCTTAAAAAAAATTTTAAAAAAAGTTTTGAATTTTCAAGTTTTTGATTCCCAAAACTGCGCTAAAAAACTCCAAAAACTACCTTTATTTGAGAAAAAATAAGTTTTCACGGCTTAATTTAAGCTTAAATAAGCTATTGCAATTAATAACTACTTTACTACGTACTCGAAATTAGACCAAAAATCAAAATATGCAAACCGGTTATCATCGACACTGTGAAAAAATTTTTAAAAGTTTTTAATGTCGTTCGTATCATGAATCAAACGGCTTCAATATGAAATATCACTTAACCCTGTCCAATGATTATTTGTGATAGCTAATTTTGCGTGGAATAAGAAACTAAAACACACCCGAATAGAAAGTTCTTCCCCATTTTCAATGGTCGGAACAAAAAGTCACTTCGACAGACGTTAGAAAGGTAGTATGGTGAGGTATCGTAACTTAATAACTTAATATCAAAAAAGTATGCTGATTCTTCATTACAATTTATTGAAAAAAAAACTTGAAAAATTCGCATGTTTCTCAAAAAATTGCGTTCCATAATACATGCATGTTATATGAATCCAAAAAAAATTTTTGAAAGTAATAAATAATCTTTTTTTCTTGAAAAAATTTTTTTTCCACAATATGAAATTGTTTTGTATCCAATTTCCATATAATGGCATTGTATTTGCTTTTTGATGTTGAAAATTTGACGACAAGCACTTTTTGATACTAGTGATTTGCTTGCTAAAAATTTTCCACTCTATGAAATTGCATGAGAAGGTTCTTTTTTTCGTTAATTACCACAAAGATTTGGCATATCTTCAGATCTTCTTAAATTTTTTGAATTTCATTAAATAATTTTGTTTTATGTAAGAATGCATATGAATAAACGTCAAGGTTTTTCTCGTAAAAATTAACAAGGTTACGTGATAACAGTCTTGCGAAAAAATTTATTTTATGTTTTTTCATTTATATTCAACTAATCAATTTCACGCAAAACTGGTAAAAAAGCATTTTATTTTTTTCTTTCTTTCTTTGAAAATACTCATTCGCAAATTTATGACTGTTTGGTGAAATACAGTTTTACTCAACCAAAAGATAATTTATGAAAAAACCTTAAACACTTCTCTGACAATAATTAACAAATTTGCATGCAAAAACTTTTCTGACTAAAAAGAGGAAAAATATTTTCTTGATTTTTAGTGAACGTTTTGATAGAAATAGATGATCATACGAGTTTCATAAACAAATTGTATTGAATTTCTTCGAGGAAAAGTAAAATCTGTTGTAGGACAAGGTTTAGCTACAAAACAACAATAAAAGAATGTTTGATTTATTTAATTTTTACAAGACCAAAAGTTTCACTGGATAGGCGCACAATTTTGTGTCTGTATGTTCCTGGATTCTAGAGATAAGTCTGTAAAAATGCTAATATTTTCACAGTCGAAACGATCGAAGAAAATGAAAGAACAAAAGATGAATAAAGGGAGCGTCCTTGTTGCCGAATCCGCTCACATTTCACAAAAAGCACAGTTTGGTCTCGTAATGTAGTCACTTTTAATTTTTTTACCCAAAATTTTTTTTTGATTATTTTATTTGCATTACAAAAATCTCACCAAAATTTTTGGATTTTGTATGATAAGCAACTTTATTCAGATCTTGTATAAAACTTTTGAATAGCAGAAAACATCAAATCCGTCAGAAAAAAGAAAAATGAAATGGCTTTCGTAAGGCACACCAATCAGTTTATGGTTATACATTGCACATTTCCAACGCTAAAACAAAAGTTGTGAAATTTTCTTTCTATATTTTTTGCATCTTTGTCGTTAATTTTAAGCCGTCTATATCATTGTCATTTGGGGGAGGTAAAAAGTAATTTTTAAAAAAAGGATGTTTTACAAACCACTGCAAACATTTTGCAGTATCCCGCAGATTTTTGCAAAATCTTGCAAGATAATTCTCCTTGATCGATAAGGGTATAGCTGAAGTTTTTTTTATATCGAACGATCTTAATCGACAATTGAAAGGAAGATACTTTTTCAAACAAGTTTTGCGTTTCTAGCCGCTAAAAAACTGATCGGAATCTTATATCATAGCTTTAGTCAATAATGTTAATTAGCATGAAGTAATTTTTTCATTATGATAACTTTGATACGATAGAAAATCTTTTTGCCTCGTTACTCTCATACTCGCATTGAGCGTGTTAAGTTTATGATTTGTGTACAATGCTATTGAACAAAACCAAAGCATTAGCCAAAAAAGTTTTTCTTTCGCTGTCACAAGATAATTTGAAGCGTTCTGATGCAATTTTGAAACAGAATTTTAAAAAACGCATAAAAAACAAGACTGCGCGTATCAGGGCTAAACCCCCTGAATGTTCCGACTGCCTTTTAGGCTTTATGGAGCAGTAGTAACATAAAAAAAACTAAATGTAATAAAACAAACTGAAAAAAAAAATTCTAAAATTTGAAATTTTTTAAAATGAAATCATCACCCCACACGCCATATAAAGTACAAAAGAATAGATTTCGCTCCTTGTAACACATCAATTATGGAAAATAATCTTCCTTGAACCAAGTTGGAACGATTTTAAGACGGATTAAATCTCCGCTTATGCGTTAATAGCGCGAAATATATAGCGCGTTAATTGTCTCAAATTGGCCAAAATGGCAACTTTTAAACCCCCATAACTTTACGAAGAATGATCACAGATAAAATATCTTTTCAAATTTAGCTTAGGACAACAATACCTTTTGAATGACAAAAAAACTTCCGTCAAAAATGGCTAGTTACAAAGTCGAAATTTGTCTGAAGAAAAAAAACCCACCCGAGCACAAATATTCCGTTACTTTCGTATCGAAAGTCGGAACAACAAGCAAACGAAAATCAATAATAATCCCGGAACTTTCGACAAAAATTTCGATAAATTTATGCTAATTTTTCAAACTTGTCACTATAGAAAAGCATTTGAAAAATCTTGGAAAAAATCTCGTAGAGGTATTTTTCAGAAATGTTTGCCCAAATTACTAAAATCGATGTCTCAAAATCCTTTCAAAGTAATTGCTAACCGTCTGAATGTAAGATTATTGAAACCGCCTTTAAACAATGAAAAGCGAAAAAGAAATTCTCGAATACCCGCCCAATATTTTATGTCTAATATTTATGTCTCGAGAACTAGCATAGGTACTTCTGGTTGTCCAAAACAGGGAATCAATGAAAGCATTGAGGTTACTTTTGAACGTGTAAGTGACATCTATGGGTACTTTAGCCAAATATACTTAGAGGTTCGACGTTCAAACATAAATTCTCAACGAAACTATTCTTCAAAAAGCTTGAAACATGACTAACAAAAAATGAGACAATTGTGAAGGCCGGTTATTAAGTTCTTACAATCAATTTTACATCAGGAAAGAACCACTGCCGGCGGTGGTGTTCTCATACCATCAACACTCACCTGATATAAGCTGAACTTTTTGGAAAAAAAAGGAGCTATCCGTGTTTAGGATCATTTTTTACTTTCTCAAGAGGGTTCCTTGTAGTCAACCAAAAACCAACAAAAGGACATTCGTAGTTATTAGGAAATTTTTTGCAAACTTAAGAAAAGCCTTAAATTGACCTAATTGTAATTGCGGTAATAATAATAAAGATACAATACAAAACAATCAATCTTATTCTCTTGAACATCAAATTCACAGGAAACGGGCAACAAGAAAAATTTCCGAGATCTGAATTTTTGAAGAAAGATGCATCAAATGATTCAAAAGATTTTTTGGAATATTTATAAAATATACGTTTGATTCCTTCAAACGAACATTTGATTATATAAATATTTGTTCTTAATTTCGTTACTTGACAATCATAAAGCGAAATTTTCAAAAACTACATATGCATTTCAAAAACTAATAGTCGAAAAGCAAAAACAATTTTGTCAATGCAAATTTGAAAAACCTGCAAATCAAAACACAAGAAAATTTTCAATAATTAATCGGACTTATAAGCTAAATGCAAAAACTCTGTTAATGTAAGCCAAGACAAAATCAAAGGTTTGAATCACTTTTTTTTGCCCTGGGTAAGAACAATAAATTATCTCAAAAAACTCATCAGAAGCAATTTCTTCAATTTTATACCCTCTAAAAACGGGCAAAAAAATGCCTCAAGGTTCCAAAACTTTCAAACAAAATACAAAACAATACAAAAATCTTGGGTTAATCAACTTTATTATAAAAATATAGAAATGACATAATTTTTTACTCTGACAAAACTTTCTCCAGACTGTCTTAAGTTACGCATAGTAATACAAAATCTTAATAAAGGATCAAAAAAAGGTCCAGATAATTTTAACCCGAAATATGTTTATTCAGTTATGAGTGAAATTATTCTAAAAAATACTCCTGAAGCGCATTTTTGTTTTGTTTTTTTGATAAACACAGTCTTCTGATGACTGAAAACCAATTTGGCTTCAGACATTAATTGTCTACAAAAGACATTGGTAAACTTCATGGACGCAATGATTGGGAACTTAGCCCCAATGTAACACATGCAAATGACATAGATCTCAAAAAAGCGTTCGATACTGCTTCACATAAGACACATCTTCAAAATTTAAAAACTTTGGACTGCGAGGTCTCCTTCAACCATTGTGGCAATCATGTTTGACAAATAGATCAAATTTCAAAATAATCAAAATATGATCTGAGATGTCAAAACTGAAAACTATTTCCTGTGGATCTCCACAGGGCTACTGTTCGCCTTATTGAGAAGTGATTTACCAAAAATAAAAAACTCAGTGAACACACATTTATACGCTGACAGAGTAGTGAAGCAGCAAGAACTAAATTTACACCAAAACAATAGAATAGATATATATTTTAGAAAAATAGTAACTAATGATGTTCAAAAAAGGCCTCCATGCTAAAGGTATGGCCATTCACATCGACGCAAAATTAGATTTCATATTTCACATTTACATTCTCATCAAAAAATGAACAATTTCTGTGTGTTGCTTGATCGATTACGTGACGTACTAATAAGATCAACACTAATGAAAACCTATTTTAGTCAAAATCAACCAAAACTGCACTATGGGGTTGTGGTGTATGGCACAGCTAAAAAAAGATCACTACAAAACCTTGAATTAAACAAAACCAAAATCTAAGAAAAAATTTAAGATAACGTAGATATCAGTCAGTAATCTATTTTATAGAAAGCTACAAGATATGCTCAGTAGAAGAATGACACAGTTACGAGCTATTTATAGCATTAGTTGAGCTTTTACGTAAATTTTTGAAAACTGAATCCCGAATCCCGAAATCCTAGAAGAATAGGTGTACTGATTAGAAAACTATTCAATAGATTTTGCTGGTCGAGTCAGCAATCTTATTGGTAGCCAATGGAAAACTTTTTCCATGATTTTTGCATTTATGCATCACAAATTCTAAAAGTGGGTTGTAGCGTTTGGGCAACTAAAATACCAAAAAATTGAAATTGCCAAAAACTTGAAAGTACCCTAAGGAGGTTTGAAATTGTACTGCTATAACAAGGCATCACTTTACTAGTACAATCTCAATCTGGCCTTTTGATATCCTTGGATATCATAAGTATAGAGATGACAAATATCCATTGAATGATATTTGACACGAAAATGATTTATCGTGATTATTACTTGAAAAAGGGACAAAACATTTTAATGTTTCAACGAAAAAACACATGATTTTCAAAATGGCGGACAAAATATCTGATGTTTTTGGGAAGCGTACGTGTCGCTTTTAGTCACCCTGAAATTAAACTGTTCAGACGCCAGGATTCAATTTAGGCCTCTGATTACAATAACAAACTATATGTATTTTTTAAAACACATTTAGGTATACAAATTCATTAATTGTATATATACAAAATAAATAAACAATGCGGCCGATTCGTTTTGTGCCCAACTGTACTTAAACAGCTCACGGAAGTCGTCAAAATAGCCAATGACATACAAAAATATGAATAAGAAAAAAACGGCTTTCGATACACCATTTATTCAAACCAGATAAAAGCGAATCTTGGTCTACGCACACATAGTGATTAAAATTATGAGATGAGACTTGACTGGAATGCAATTGATTGTGATTAACCTCACTAAACTCCAATTTTTATCTGATAATTTTATTTTTTTCTTAATTTCTTAACTTTTTTTGCAGAGGACAGTTTAAAGAGCTTGAGAATGCCTTTGTCTATTCTTCACTTTAAGTCATAATCTGTTGCTACACAGGCATTTCTGCCCCAAAAACAATCAGTTCCAAAAACGACTGCTTTTGGGTCGGAAATGACTGGGTTTTTGGGTCGCAAGTGTCTGGGGTGAGTCATAGTGATTAAATTAATTCACTTATCGTTTAGTTTATGTTCATGATAACATCTGTCAATCAACCAACTCTACACCGGTGCTAGACTTAGTTGACACGTACTAACCTTCGGAGCATTTGCCACCTTTGCAACTCTCTTATTTCAGATGTCGCTTATGATCTTATTAGCAAACAGTTGTTACTTAACATTGGAATTTAAACTACCGAAATTATCTTTTTCAACAGGTGGAAACGTCTCTTCACGTAATCAATGATTCCTAATTTTAGTTCCTCCCAGCTGGACTGAATGGACTTCCTATGGAAACTGCGATGATCTGGGTGCAAAGTATTGCGGAAAATTGCACGTCATAGAACATCGGAGCTGTGAATGGCACAAACGCAGCGAAGATGGTTTTTGCGAGCTAACGAACGATGATTGTAAGCTGGACGGGAAAAAATCACCGATCGAACTGAGAGATGTTGCATGTTCGCCAGAAATAGAGGGTGATTCAATTTTTTTTTCTGAAAAACCAGCTTCGAAGAAATATCATCAGTTTGTGGAAAAAATCCTCCAATAAATTGCATTGTGGTTTCCAAGTCCTCTCAATTGTTATTAAAAATATTTAAATAAACGTTACAGGGATGCCTTATAAAAACAATATAAATCGTTCGGGCTTTCGTAAAAATCTGAATTGGAAAGAGTTCTGTCGCGTTAAACTCTTTCAAAAACTTCAAGGTTAATCTTCATGCGTTTTTATCAATCGCAAGGGCTCAATCAACAAAATGCTTAAAAAAATCAGCAACGAGTGTCGCAGAAACTCAAATATACTAACCATTTGATATTATGAATGAAACAGCTACTTTGGTAATTTCAAGTTATTTTATGAAAGCGCTCTTCTAAGGTTTCCCATCCTGCGTTGACAAAAAATGCTATCATGTAGTTTCATACTCTGAAGAAAAATGCTTATCATACTATTCCATCCTATTTCATAGACCAAAAAAATATATGGAAATAGTATGAAAAGTATTTTTCAATAAAATGAGTTACGATAATAAGCATTTTTTGCCACAATTCGCAAATATATAACAAGCTTTTTGCCATATTTTTATCACGAAAAATTTATCATTTAAACAAAAGCAATTTTTTTTAAATTAACATTTTTTACAACCATTTTTATCCATACTATGAAATTGTCTGGCAAACATTTTTCCATATTTTAAAATACAACTAGTTATAAATTTTGTGTTTCGTCTGAAATACACCAGCCAAGTATTTTCTGTCATAAGAAAAACCAGAGTGTAACTGGCTGTTACCAACGTTTTTTTTACAAATGCATGGTTATTTGAGCAAATGAAAAGATAGAAATATCTGTTTTGAAAAAAAAACACTTGTTTGTGATTTTTGGTTTTTTTGGGTAAAAAACTCAATCTGGAATACGTTGATGTCAAAAAAGACAAATTTTGCATGCATTTTTTGGAACATGTTTTTTTTCGAGAACAGAAGCAATTTGCAACAAAATAAGGGATAAAAAATATACCTCAGTTTTGTGTTTTTTTTACTCAAAAATGCATATCATACAATTTTCATATACAAAACTGTATGATAAGCTTTTTTTGTGCCTAAAAGTATTTGATGCAAAAATTGCTCGTATGTAACCAAAACTGCTACTTTTTTATTTGTTTGAATTTCAGAAAATTTTGAGAACTTTTCAAAAAAATTTATATGAAAGACGTTTTTATGACTATATAATGAAACTGTATGATAGGCACTTTACTTGTAAGAACGTCATCCTGGAATCTTAACAAGAGGCCCGGACCGAGGTGCTCGGCACATGTTTCTGCTGAAACGAACAAACGGTGTCAATTTTTTCAGCATTAGGAAGTCAATTTGTGCACTGACTAGGCGCACAAAATGGTGTCTTTAGATCACTGGAATCCAGAGACAAGTCAATTGCACATGTTAAAGTTTTGTCGGCGCAATCAAAGTTTGACTCATGATTCGACCCTGGCTGACCTATATTTCGACCAAGTTCGACCCATGATTTAATCTAATTCCATCCATAATTTGAGCCTGTTCGCCCCATAAATCGACCCTGGTCGACTCATAATTCGACCCTATTTCACCCATGATTCGACTTTACTCAATTGTTGAGTTAGTCTGACCGTAACAGTTTGCGACGAAAATTGAACATACCGCGACCACATCGGTCGATTCATGAGTCCAGCACCTCAGCCCGGGTGTAATTGTTTTACTAAATCAACGCATAAGGCAATCTCAATGAGTATTTTCAGATAGATTGCACAGTCTGTCCGCCGCAAAATTTTTGGACTGCAACCGTGCAACTACTTTTTTCCCTAGCCCTATCATTAGTCTTATTTTCGTGGTCTTAGTGAATCGAACACAGATCTCAAAGGATCTCAGGGCTGGAAAACGATGGGCTTAGGTCAACTTTTTTCTGGTTTATTTTAAATTGGGCTGACAACAGTGCTGACTCAAAAAATCCGCACCAAATGAAATACAGCGTTTTTCAATTCAATTTGCTTTGAGTTTAGACAAAAAACAAGTCGGGCTGAAATTTTCAAGAAAATTAATATGGTGGAACTTGTTTTGCAAAATTCCGGCCTAAGAGTTTACCCCAAAAGTTATCATTTTCAAGTTGTTTTAGTTAATAGAAATTTACTCCAAATCTATATGTAAATTTACTCAAGCCTCTTATGTTCAAAATATAACTCAAGCTTCTTATGCAGCTCAACAAAATTTAAGAAAAGTGTAATCATCAAAAGTGGACACAAAAGGCTTGAAAGTTTTTTTAAGTTAAAAAATTCGTATTATATTAAGTAAAAAGATTTAAAAAAACACATTTTTGTCCATCAAACGAAAATACGTAAGTTTATGCAAAACTTAGAAAGTTATACCTATCTTAAATTTTGTTGGGCTACATATGAGACTTGTAGTGATTCAGTTTTCGCAGTCAGTGAGCAATTATAATTGGACTAATTTTGATTTACTAGACAAAGTCAAAAACAATCGTTTTTTGGGGTAAACTTTTGGGCCCGAATTCCCGAGTTCTGTTACATTCTCAAGCAAGATTGATCCTCATCAATTATTGTCTAAACTTAACCCATGCGAGAAAAACGCGAATTAAATTTCAGTTTTTTTTTTCGTTTTGTCCGGATAATTTAAATAAGCTCAGTATTATGTTTTTTAAAAATAAAACTTGTGAGCATTTATTTCCAATAAACAATGTTTCCAGTGCACAAGGATTATGAGCCGCATTGGACAGCTTGGAGCCCAGATTGTGGTGATGGACCGAATAATGAGTACTTTTTGAAATTATTTTTTGGAACTAAGACTTGGCAGCAGGACAGGTATTGCTCTTACAAACGCTACGACAACGAAACAGGAGAGTGCGGAAAAGAAGAGCTGATTGCATCGTACTCAGATTGGAGTTTGGGATTTGATTTATGTGCTAAAGCAGCTGATGAAAATTATTACACAAGAAAAATACCGTGCGTTTTGGATCGATACAGTACGTAACTTTTTTCTTGTTACTTAGTTGGTTGGTCTTTTTCTTGGTCACACAAAATTATGGAGGTTTCGCTAGCATCACTGCTTTTCTCATTTCCAACCTAAAAATTTGATTTTACTTAGTTTTTCAGAAATTTATTAAAAATGAATTTTACACTAGAAAATCAGGTTGTTACGAGGATGTCAACGAAAAGACTTGATTTTCTTCTACCCATCAAATTGATTTGCGAGCAAAATTTTACTCAATTTAAAAATGCAACCTTAATAAAACATTTTGCTGCTAAATTTTTAGTATTAATCGTGCTGATGAGTCACGTAGCATTCTACTTCCAATAATCAAAATATTAATTATTATTATCGTAAACCGGACGTTTGGTATCGAAAAAGGGAAATGCATGCAGTGCGCCGCAGTTTCCGGAAAGAAACCCTTACCAGATGTCGATGAAATCTGTCGACTACAAAAACAACGGCTGTTCAAATTTTTTTGAAAAAATTTGAAAACCCTGGCAAGACTAATGTAATACAGCGACTTTGAGCTACATTTGGTAATAGGATCCAAAAACTGTAGATGTTAGGAAAACAACCCTTTTTACAAAAAAAAATTTGAGGCATTTTTCTAAAACTAAGACAATTAAAACGTTTTCAATAGTTAATCGACACATTCTCAAGAGGCCAAAAATCTGCGTCGAACCCGCGTTGACACGTTTTGGTCCGTTTTGAGAAGAGGTTGATATGCTTACCACGAGAACAAATAGATGTATAGAGTTCTTCTTTTTTTTAATACCTGATACAGAAATCTCTAGAATCAAACAATGTCTCAAAAAAGGCGGCGATATGCCGCGGAATTGTGAATGTTGTTCCGCGTTCTGAAAAACTGTGGCAGTCATTTAGCATCACACGATATCCGCCCTTCCTGTCGAAAAGCTTTCTTGCCAGCAGCGACCAATCAGCTTTTGGTGGATGATATGTTTTCGTCAATTTCTCGTGAAACTTTCACTTTGGCATTCGTGAAAAAAAAGGATTTTATACTCACCTGCGCGACGTGCCGTGAACATCAAAGTCGTTCAGTCTAGGGACAATTGCTGTAGGGAATGAAAATTTTTCAGCTTGTTGCAGTACGCCATAAGTTTGTGAGGTCAGGTCAGACAAAGGACGAGTCGTATACAGAACCACATCTTCGCGACCCAAATTTGAAAAGGCACGCTTCCACTTTGTTAGTTGAAAAGGGAAAAGAATATTAACACAATCATCCGGTCGAGTCACATCTCGATTGATGGTGAATGAAACTATTGTTGATTGCAAGCCTACGTTCTCCACTGCAAACGGTTTCAGCAACAGATGTAATGAGTTAAGTTCACTCATATTGTATGTTGCTTCCGATTCAGGACGTTTTAAAGCCTTTACCTCAAAGTCTTTCCTCTTAGAAATGCACTCAGTTAGTTTTCTATTGCCAGCACTTGTTGCAAGCTTCGACCACTGAAAGAGCAACAAAAGAGCGCAGTCCTTAGCAATTGCAGTTTGGCAGCGTTGAAGCAAAAAGGTGTGCATCTTCCTTGAATAACCGCTTGAAGAAAACTATCAAGTGATCTAGTTTTAATTATCTTTCCCACCGGCCTTAGCGGACACTACCTCTTAGGTTGTTCAACACCTGACTAAATATTTTGTTGCGCCATAGATAAGACCTTGCGTGTGCAATTAAACTGCCATTCCCTTTAAAATTGGCCCCGGCTCTCGCCGCATTGGGGTTGAAGATGTTGGAAATTTGAATACGAAATAGAAACATTGTATGGCAGGTAATTTGGGTGCTAAACCTCAATCTACTACTTCTTATCTTTTTTGAATTACACTAATTATTTTAACATTAACATGACATGTTTTTTGTCAAAAGCATATGTCAAAAGCATATGTCACGAGGGTGAACTTGACATTCGCCCAAAAATTGTTGCTGAAAAAGCTGTCCCAAATTTGAGTTTTATTTGGAAGTTATAGCCTTCCGAAGCAAAGGTTTCTTCATATAATTTCTATTGTTTTATCGAATTACTCTTTTTGTTCTTTTATATGAATTTTGTATCAGCTCAATTGAGTGAAAAATCTTTTTAGTCACCTGGCGGTTAGCTTGATACGAAAGTGTTGGTGCTTCTTGTCGATAACTGCCAGGCGTTTTCAGAAACAGTTCAAATCTGTGGATTGAAATGCATGCAAAAAGTATTTGTTAATTGGATTAAAGTTTGGATTAAAACGGCGAAGTGCGAATTATGCCAAAAATTGTTAGGAGCAAAATAAGTGTAAACTTTACTC